>NC_083462.1:21271361-21528861 GCF_030014155.1 Tachysurus vachellii | reverse complement strand
AGTTTCAGGGCAGATCAGAAGTACACTACTTGTGTGTCTATGGGATGTTTAACATGATAAAAAAGACCTTCAGTGGTGTTTTTTTTTTCCAGCTAGAGGTGTAATGGGAAAGCAGACTAAAACAAATCCCATGTTTTTAATAAATCAGCGTTGCTTGGTTTTAATGGGCAACAAGCAAGTGCAGGGTGTTTAAATGTGCCATGTAGGTGGTTTAGACTGCAGGTAAATGTTGCTCCATCAATAGATTTATTAATGCATATGGAGCAGCTGAATTCCGAACAGTATCATCAGAGTCTTTTAGGCATCTTCATAGTATGCCATGAATTTTAAGGGTTTAAGTGGTGGGTGGCTTTGGGAAAGGGGGTTAAAGTGGAGGGGGCAAAATTCAAGTGAAATAAGGAGGGCAAAATAAGAAGAAATACATGAAGTACAGAGAAAAGGACAAAAATAAACTGTAATGTGCACATCTCTTCCTAATATGTTCTTCATCCGGTTTCTGTTGCCGACTTGAATGACCTGAATGATCGTAATTACCATAATTACCAGAATTATCAGGCTTTGACTTTCCGTGCTAGTAAAAAAATCCTGTATAAATGTTACACCTCAAGCACACAGCAATTTCTAAGTGGTAATTTTTCAAGTTAATTGTACAGTAAAAGAACGTTTTGTGCACAACTCTTCACTGCACAAAACGGAACAGCTAACCCAAACAGCTAAAGTACGTAGCAAAATATACTCCTTGTCATCAATAATTGAATACCTTATTCAATCAATACAAACAAAGTTATCTCACACTGTCCATGATTTCCCCAACCAATACCATGTAAACACACACCACATCGTAATCAAGACGTCCAAACTCCATGGGTGGAATATCAATGAAGAAACAATGCTAATAAGCCTCTACAACCGACTTGAAACCGAAAATGCTAACTTGAGAGAACAGAAAGAAGCTGTGCTAGCTAACTGTAGAAGCTGTGCTAGCTAACTGTATGGATGTTTGCAATGGATGTTTGGATGTCTGCTGTATGGATCTCTGCTTCTTATCATAAGTACTGCATTATTAGAACTGTCAGTCATCAAATCATCTGTATATTACACACTACTGCTGCTGTATATTGTACAAAAAGCATAATATTGCACAATATTGTTATTTGTACTCCCACACTGTATGTACATAATTGATCGTTCATATTCTATATTCATATTTAATACTCATTCTGTCTATATTGTATCTCATCGTCTGCATTGTCTTGTATAGTTTGTATAGTATAGCGTTATTTATGTCTGTACTTTTGAGAGTCACAAACAGCTGGAACCAAATTCCTTGTGTGTGTCAACACACTTGGCCAATAAATCTGATTCTGATTCTTAGTCTGAAGTGTTGATGCATTAGCCTCAGCAGCTGATCTAAGATAAGATAAGATAAGATATACCTAGATAAGCAAATTTGTTTGCTAAGGACCTACCACTAGCACTGATTGAACTAAAGGACATATTTTTTTAATGATTTTTACACTTGGATTAAAATATTTAAAAACGTAGCCTATTTATTTAGCTAAATAAAAACAATGTGCATTTATTAACCTGGCCTGCCAAAAGTATGAACATTTATGGAGACATTTAATTTTTAAAGCATTAAAGATTTCCAATATTGGCAATTAAGTCAAAGACAGCATTCGCACTTCACATTGTCCAGGCTTAGATTGTAACAGACTTTAAAATGAATGATTTTTTAAGAGTTCAGTTGTTTGCTGAAGCAGGTATTATAACAGGGGATTCATTTTGCAGTGTTAATTTAATAACTAGCATAATAAAAATATACAGTATGTAATGTGTGCAACATATGTCTGATTAGAGCTAGATTTTTTTCCCTAGTAAAATTAAAATGTCACAAACATTTCTTCTTTGGCATATACACATTTCTTACTTTGGAATTTAACCAGAAAGTATTCTTGAAATTAATGCTGAGAAGAAGACAACAAATCTGTGGTTACCATACAGAAAGTTCAAATGCTATTAGTGACAAAAAGACATAGTTAAGACAAAATTAAGTTAACTTCACGTCAGTGATACTACAAGTACTACAAGCACCTGGACAAGGTCTGAGAAAATTGCTTTCTGGTCATCCAGGGTTAACTTGTTAGACATGGAGTGTTCACATTTGTCAAAACAAACCAAACTAAAGAAAATGCTTGATTGGTCCACACGAAACAAATGTCAAAGAGGCTTCTCAGTGTTCTTTGTTAGCATTATGCAGACTGGACATCCATGAACACTACAGCAGAGAAGCTTTAAGGGGTTTGGGTATATTATATAATTATTTGATGCGTTTCAATAGTCCAGTGAGAATTTGTAATGGCAGGAAAATCTTGGTTTATATACAATGCTTTGCATAATTGTACAATAAATGACCCAGTCAAAGTCCAGATCTTAATCTGATAGCTAGTAGCAAGACTAGTTCACCAAAAGGTTTCCTGATATAGAACTTTTGCAAAGAAACATGGTCAGAGAATATCAGGATCCAGATGGTAGAGACATATCCTTGAAGACTTAACTTATATGCATTACAGCACAGTGAAATACTTTCTTCGGATATCCCAACTTTGGAGCTTGTGGTCAGAGCCAGCCATGATACAGCACCCCTAGAGCAGAGAGGGTTAAGAGCTTTGCTCAAGGGCCTAACAATGGTAGCTTGAACCCCGATCCTGTAATCAACAACCGCTTGAGCCACCACTGCCCTGTAGGTATAAATCTTGGGGGGTGAATACACATCCAAATGAATAAATGTTTACTTATATTGTTTAGTTAATATTTTGTTTGCAATGGAAATATTTTGCACGTTCTACTGTTAGCGATATTGTCCAAGTCCAATGGTAAAAATTTCAGTTAAGTTCATTTTACTTCCAAGTTGTAATATTACAAAATATGGGAAAGTTTGCAGGGATGAATACTTATGCAAGCCACTGTATCTTATATATCTGGCTCTCCAGCTATACATATCTGACTTGGTCATGTTTAGATACATGTTTAAGGAGGTAAAACCTGTAATCTTCATTTGAGAGCTTATTTTTGTGGAAGTTGGTAGTGTTTTGTGTATAAAATTGTCTATGATTCTGTGTTAATTTCTAGAAATTGTTGACTCCTTGTTTTCAATGTTTTATATCACTCGACTGAGTATAAAAATGGACAGTTTAGACTTTTGTGCAGACATAGTACATAATACATAATACTACATAGTATATAATACATTAGCATTTAAGCTAATAATGTGCTGGAGTTGCATAATGCATGTTGAGTACCATGGCAATTACTTGTGTTTACTGCAGGTCCCTTGGAAACCAAATGCCATACTTCATTGTCCTTAGCTGACCTCAAGAAACTCCCTTTCTCCAGGGACCCTAGATGAAGCGGCCTCCCTGCGTTCTAAAGGTCACCATATGGTTAGTGGTCAGCGCAGTTATTGTTGGAGCTGATTAGGCCTACAGAGTACACACCTCGTTAAGCTTTGTTTGAAAAAGGCTTTTTCTCTAAGGGTGGAAGAGGGCAGTGATACATTCTTAAATGTGCTCAATTTGAGACGCAAAATTAGGTGAATATTATAGATTACGTATAATTTAATCGTCCCAATTTAGCTCAGTTTTTAGGTTTATCACAAAGACAGGATTCATGATGAAAATGGGTTAGTTGGTGTCACCATGAAGGCAGGTGACCATTGGATCATTGGCATTAGTGTTAAAGCTTCACATTGTAATTGTTGGATCCAAAAACACTCAATAAATCAGGGACTAATAAAAAAAGACATGTTCTATGTTTTAGTTATAATTTCAATGGCAAACCGGTGGACCTATAGTTTGTTACCGGATCTAGTTTTCCATGAAGAACACACGGTTAAAGCCCAGTGTTGAAGCAGTTGTAAGGAGTCTCCAGTGTGTTGTAACAGTTAGATGTAGTGCTCATCCTTTAGCTTTTCTGATATTTCTTCTAGAAGGAGGGATTTGTGCATTCTGGGCTCTTTGTAACATGATAACTGCATTTTTTAGACTGCATATCAGCAGATCTGTAATCTGGTGTAGGCACAGGCCCACACAGTGAGGAATTAATATTGAGCAACAGAATGGGCAGATTTTCTGTTTATTTTGTACATTTCTGTTAAAGATTATTCCCGTAAAATTGGTGTCTATTCTTCTTTACATCTAACAAACTTTTGTATTTCATTCAAAAGTTTTTTCCGGAAAAGTCTTGTTTGCTGTGTCTCCTGATGATGTTGCTAAGTCTTAACTTATTTAAACAATATTGCACAAGCAACTGTGTACCATAGCTGATCCCAGCCATGCTGATATTCAGTATAACAGCATACCTGTGAGTGTGATACTGCTTTTATACAACAGTTCTTTAGAGAAGAAATTAATATTGAGGAACTGACATTTTAGACAACAATTTGGACAAATGCTAATGATGATGCTGCTAAATTGATAACCATTTCAAACAAAGAAGTTGATCTTCAGAGGTGGGAACACACTAGTGGAGTGATGAACACAGTGAAATGTCCAAGTGTGGTTATAATACATCTAATCACAACTTGGGGCATCTAATCACAACTTGGGTCATTTAACCACAACTGGTTTATATTGTAAAATAATCACATTCAGGATGGTAACAGAAACTCCTCCTTTTCAAGATGCATCAGATCACCATTGTTGATTATTTTCCAATAACAATATAAAAGTCTGATTTCAACACTGTAATAAAATAATAATAATAATAAGAAGAAGAATAATAAGAATAATAAGAATAATAATAAGTTCCTGTTCTTAGCTTTAGTTCTGATTATTATGCAGTTATGTTTTAACCCCCAAAATGGAAGCTTGTTGTTCAATACTTACTGAGTGAAAAGCTTAAATAATGGCATGAAGATCTTTCTAACGAAACCCATACGGTTTGGTAGTTGGCCTTCTAAATGGAAAACATGAAATATTGGGACAGGGAACTCGAGTCATATTGCCCACTTCTGCATGAATCATGTTCTTTGGTGTTAAGCTGCATGTGTATGTCTTTAATCTTGTTTCTGGCTAGTTTTGGTGCACATTCTTTTAGCCATGCATTAAACCTGCAAGAGAGAGAGAAATAAAGTGATAGAAGACTAAGCGTCTTCTGCTTTCATTTTTTCCATTGCTGGTCCACAGCCTCTAATCTCATTTCAACAGGGCCTTTAGGTCTTTTGTGGGCAACGGCAGAAGAAGGGCCCTCTGTTTCCAGCTGTGTGAACTGCTGGCGTATGGAATTCGTGGTGGATTTTCTACCTAATTACCCTCCATTTTTTTACCAACCGCTTTTTTCTTACGGAGGAATGTGATATGGCTTTAGCGCTCCTCAGGTTTGGTTATTTTTCTCTAAGCTAGGCTCAAGCTGTACATTAGCCTGCCTGTTTGGGTCCAGCAGAAGCGTGTAATTCCACCAGCACAGCTCCATCTCTCCAGCACAGCAGCAGAGATAACATCTTCACAGCTTATTTTATTCAAACTCAACTCAATTAGTCGCGCCACATGCCTACAGCCCGCACCCTCAAAGTCTCCCTGGCTGAAACAGTAGCATGGGTTATGCTTTAATAAATGTATGCTTAAAAATAGTTTGGTACTATGAAGTGGCTTTCCTAAAATGAATAGAAATGTTTGACCTCTTAATAAAAGCTTATTCAGAGTGCCTAAGTCTGAGATCGGTTAAATTTGAGTCCAGCAAAAAGACACTTTGATTCTCCTGCAATTTACAGACTTCTGAATAAGACACTGTATCACTGTTTCTTGTCTCCAGGGTCTCTGATCGATCTGCTCATGGCAACAAACAGCCAATAACATGGAACTGAGTACCAAAAAATCTGTTACTAAAATCTATACTGCATTTGGTTGTATAAATTTAACAAACCATAGACTCTCTCTGTGAATGTGTGTTTAAGGTCACAATATTCTGATGAAGGCACTTCTTAGCTATTAGTATATGTTTTTTATGTGTCATTACTATTAAGTCATTTCAAAGCATACATACAAAGCATACATTTCAGCCAGGGAGACTTTGAGGGTGCGGGCTGTAGGCATGTGGTGCTACTAATTGAGTTGAGTTTGAATAAAATAAGCTGTGAAGATGTTATCGCTGCTGTTGTGCTGGAGAGTCGGAGCTGTGCTGGTGGAATTACACGCTTCTGCTGGACCCAAACAGGCAGGCTAATGTAGAGTGTGAGCCTAGCTTAGAGAAAAATAAGCAAACTGGAGGAGCGCTAAAGCCATATCACATTCCTCCATAAGAAAAAAAGAGGACCTTTGTACAAAAAATATGATAATGGAAATTACAGAGGTTTCAACATATTAGTACAAGACAGATGGGTGCCAATTTGGTAAACCTTCAGTAATGGGCTGATAAAGACGTCACAAAAACATGAAAATTGATATTTATTAAGTACAATTTTTGATACCATATTTTATCCACAATGCTCTCAGAAAAAGTACACTGTATGTAATATATAGTACTATTGATTTATCCTTATTTCTCTCACCGAACTCTCTGGCACTGTGAATCAAACCAGTAATACTGAATGTAGACTAAATGCAGGACCCCACACTCCCAAAAACAAACCACCTTCTCTGGTTACACCTGAGAGAGTATGTGAAACTTGGCACGGCCTGGCACGTGAACCTTGGCTTTGCTGGAATTCTGCAGGTTTGGAAAGCAAAGAGTCATTGAGGTTCAGGGAGAACTTACTGCTGAGATTCAGGCTGCAGAAGAAGGGAGCATTCCTAACTGGGAGCAGAAATTGAGCCAAGGTAAACAGAGCCAGCACTGTCCTTGGCGAACCCAGCACCTCATCTACATTTTATAATATGTGAGGAAAAGCAAATGTGGACTCAGCTGAATGTGCAGAGATGTAGACCCAGTTGTGGCAGCAGCTAAGAATCAATTCAAAAGGTACTACTGTCCCTGGTTAAAACGCTAAATCCCCTAATACACATGTATTTATTTTCCTCTATGGGGCACCACTGCATTCAAAAGCACTTACTCTTCCTTTCAGTCTTTAATAAAATACAGCAGGAATGTTCCCCCAGCCATTATATGAAAGACAAAATTTCCCCACTAGCAGCTAATAATCGAATACCCCTCACTCCTATCTGTATAATCTGCTGTCTTGTTAGAGTATTGCTGTCTCATGCATGGTTCCAGGAAACAGGAACCCTTAAACATACAGCAGATGAGAATAAGGACTACAAGGTGGCCACAGCTGTAATTTGGAGAACATAGCTCTGTGTGGCGTCGGCTTAGCCCCAGGCGAGTGGTCTGGACTGTTCATTTGGGGTTGTGTGTGGAAAAAGTGTGTGCTGCCCTGCTGGAAATGCTCCGGCTTCATTAGAACTCCCACTCTGAATGTTCTCTACATGCTCCAAGGCCACCTCACTCACTATTCCCGACTCTGGAGAATCAAGATTCGCTCATCCTTCTGCAAAGATGCATCATCACAAATGTGTCACCGTTACCAGTCTGTTGTGAATGTTCCTTAGACCACACCCTGCTGTCTCTATAAGCCACATACCATCTTCAAACAGAAGAAATTTAAATTGCTTTAACAAAATTAAGCCCAGAAAACAAAACCATGTAGCCAGTGTACTTGAAAGTTACCTTTAAAGTCATTGGATCATTTCTAAGCGGTTTAACCAAAGAACCTTGGCAGGCTTGACCATTGGGATGCCCTTCAAAGTCATCTCATGTCTTATTTTTTTACCACCCCGTGTATGTATGTGTTGACTTGCTGTTGCTCAGTAGTCACAAATATAACCTGAGGATTGAGCTGGAAGTACATTCTGGTGCTAAACACAACTAAATCACTAGTTACTAGCTAACCAGGTAGACAGGTCGTATTAGCTATATGATGCGGTGACTGGAGTGTGGTTTTGGACATAGCCATGTTTCGTTTCACTTTTCACTACAGCTGTATGTGTCCTTACTGCAAAACAACTTCACTGTTTTGGTAGCAGGAACACTTTGCTTCCAATTTTATAATGAAGACTCATTTTTTTTCCAGTTATCACATCCAAGATTTAAAAATGATTGTGGTTTTGGCATCGGATTTGCTCAGGATGAAGCTAAGTTACTAAATGTTGCCTTAACAAAAAAAAGGCAAGTTGAGCCCAGCTTTGGTCCTCTGTATATATTTTTTCCCTCAGTTCAGCATAGTTTGGTAATTATTTTCCTGACACACCTACTAGACCTGGTGTTTCACCTACAGATGTTTCACTAAAGTGACCTGCACTCCAGAGACACAGAAGCCCCATGGTTAGGACAGTTTCATTAGAGTACCTGTATGAGGCAGCCTTGTCACCTTTGTCTTTTTCTGTTTCATTATGTTTAAAATATGCTTAGTTTATACAAGCAAAATAAAGTTTGCTGAAGACACAGAGCTCGGACATTCGATTAAAACTCTTGAGTCAACCTCACCCTCGGGAGTAGACACTTCCAAGAGTACTTATGTCAAATCGACTCAAAATTTCAAACTGTTCAATTCAAGAAAATATCAGAGAAAATAACTGAGTGTAATGTCAATGTTCCAGCAAATCTCCTGCTCGAACAGGAGCAAAAGGTTTGTGATGTTTTAATTACTCGCTTTTGCCCACATGTCGTGAGAGGTCTGCCACAGTTGGAGACCTTTACAGTGCCAACACTTTTGGTTTAGTGGCTTAAGATTTGTTGGGACAAACAAAACATCTTCCTCTTTCTTTGAGTGTGGCTATTACAGTTATAAATCCATTGCTCTTTACACATCATGGTGTTTTTTTTCCTAGGCATTTTCCTCCACTAATGAGAGGCTTTACACCACAGCTATGTTTAATTGCAGATAGTCCTCTGTTTCCCTGTCTCATTTTACCAAAGAAAAGAGAGAGAGAGAGAGAGAGAGAGAGAGGTTGGTTGCTGTCTTTCATCACAATAATCAGTTACTGATGCGTTTAAAGAACTGGTTTGGTGAAAATCACATTTACACAGTTTCCCTTTCACTCCAGATGTAATCAATGTAAGCATCTTTGGTGCCTGAATTTTTTCTTTTTCTTTTCATTTTTTTCCTTTTTATTATTTACGTGCACTTTTTCTGTCAGCTTGTATTCAGAAAAAAGTAGCATTTTTATTTTAGTTCACAGCAGATACACAATAAGATACCATAGTCTAAAGGTAAGAAGGCCAACTAGTTTTCATTCATTCATTTTCTACCGCTTATCCGAACTACCTCGGGTCATCTCAGGCGTCATCGGGCATCAAGGCAGGATACACCCTGGACGGAGTGCCAACCCATCTCAGGGCACACACACTCTCTCATTCACTCACGCAATCACACTCTACGGACAATTTTCCAGAGATGCCAATCAACCTACCATGCATGTCTTTGGACCGGGGGAGGAAACCGGAGTACCCGGAGGAAACCCCAGAGGCACGGAGAGAACATGCAAACTCCACACACACAAGGCGGAGGCGGGAATCGAACCCCCAACCCTGGAGGTGTGAGGCGAACGTGCTAACCACTAAGCCACCGTGCCCCCCTACCAACTAGTTTTATATTACGTAAATAATCGACAGAAAAGTTTAATAATATCGAATTTGATCGAAACTACATCTACACTAGTGACTATTTACACATCTATGCCTCGCCCCTCAGTGTTCGATAGTGTAACAAGAATCTGAATGTCTGGATTGGGGTGAAAAAGACTTCCATTTCAAGTGGCACAGCACCAGATTTGTAGCTGTTGGAGTGAGGGAAATTTGTGTCCCATTTTATTTTTACTTGTACTATATTTCCTCTCAGTTGGTTAATTGCCCGCTTCCACCCACTAGCTTGTTCTCCCGTAACACACAATAGCACACAATTAGTTAAGGACAAAGGCGAACATGTGCTTCATCTGCTATCAAATCTCTTCAAACTGCTGCCCCTGAGACATCTCAGAGAAGTTGAACGAACCGCTAGATGCTTGTTTGAGATGTGGTTAAATTGTTGGACTACCAATTGGAAGGCTGTGAGTTTGAATCCCGCATACACCAAATTGCCTCTGCTGGGCCCCTGACCAAGGCCCTTAATGCTCAGTTGTATCAAATAAGATTAAATGTAAGTTGTTTTGGGTTAGGTCTTAATGTGTGACATTGACAGAGGGGAGAAGGATGTCATCTATCCCACTCAGAGATCATAGCCAGATTTTATTTAACTCTTTGGGCCCTGACAACGAATGACTGTGGAATTTGTGTCATTTTTTTTCTTTTTTGAAATGCTCCTTTAAAGTACATAGTCGAAACTTTACACTAAACATAGACAAGACTGACATGGTTGATATGTGAGTGTGTGACAGATTCAAACACATGTACACACTGGAACTTTCACACAGACAAACTTAATTCGGTTCTTTTTGTTTTCCCTCAAGGGAGTCATTTATCTCACAGTGTGCCTCAGTGTATGCACTTTGCGTGTCTACAATAATAAGTTACCATTTCCCAGCCTGTGTCTTTAGGGTACGGAGCTTTACGGTGTAAACGCTAAGCTGCTAGCACTGAAATCCCTCTAGATTATAGGTTTAACGTGCTGAAATCACAGGACCCTCCTTCCCTGAGGCTTTGTCTGAACTTCTTTGACCCATAATGTTTTTCACTGCTGTATTTGGCAACTGGGAGCTAATGGGATCTGAATGTTTCACTGATTTGCACCAACAGAGCTGTAAAGCCAGGTATTAATGCAGATGTTTTACTTTACAAGCATAGCAGGCGAGAAGGAGGGGAAATGCCATAGGCATGCTCACTATCCAGCTTTTTACTAAATTTTTTAGAATAAATAATAATCTGTATATAGACTTGCATTTTCAAACAGCTTAAAATTAAATGCTGTATATATTTGTGCTAAAACTAAATTGTTACATCTGAGTTTGTATAGACTGTGCATGGACTTCACCTTTAAGAAGGACGAAGACAAATCAAGGTCACGTAGTGGTAACATCAACTCAAGAATGATTTGTAGAAAAAAAATAATAATTACACCTGAAACATGATGTATTTATTAAATTAGATAATATATAATTACTGTTTGCACAATTATCGGCATTCCACCAATCGTATCGGGTGAAGCTTCTCCTCAAAGCTCCAAGTGCCAAAGAAACCAAGTTTAGACACCAAACTTGTCTTTATTCAGTATAAAGTTTGGTTGTTTTAACTATTTAATCTGCCTGAACATTTGAGATAAGGAACAAAAATGTTTTTCATGCATCTTGATTCAATCTGCATTTACCTTTGTCATTAGATTTTAAGAAATAAAACAATATAAACACAATGTCATCATTTTATAATAATAATGTAATTATTTTGTAGCAGCCTATATATTTTTTGCCACGTCTACTAATAAAAGGCATACAGTAGTTCACAATTTCCCACCTGAACTTCTACCACCAGCTTCAAATGCAACTGTGTGAGCCCATTGTGGAATACATTAACAAGATAAACTGTTCATATCAAGTTAAGGAATATAGGAAATGCAACACACAACTAAATCATAACAATTCTGTTGGAGAAAAAACTTACATCAGGTAGTCCTGCTCAACAAAGATCTCTTAAAATACTGGCAAAGCTTTCAGTTAATTCAGAAACAGAAAAAGGTTTGCCACAGCACTACGAGTTTGGATCCTGATGGTGCCACAAACATCCATTGTAAACTTTGGGTAAGTGGGATGGCATATTCTCTCAACATTCACTAATAGTGACACTAGCCAGTCGTAGGTGCTTGTGAGCTTATGTACAGTATGTGGAGGAGTGCAGAGAGCACTGTCTTTGAATATTACACCACTCTGTTTAAGATATAAAGATGCCCCAAGAATCTCTATATAACTTCAAACTGTACAGAACAAATCAGAATATCCTGTATGTTGTTGTAATATCCTGTACAGTTATCATGTCATATCCTCTTCTAGCGAGTCATTAACATGGATGTTCAGACATGCTCCTTTCATTTCCATTCATTGTTGTGTTTAATAGATACTTATAAAATGAACGTTATAATAAAGTATTGCACAGCACTGCTTCTGCTTCATCCATCATTGTTTTCCTGCAGAACTCCGCCTCGCCTGTTACATAAGAGGAACGGCTCTAAATTCCCAGAGCTGAGGTCAGGTTTTTGCGGTGCCGAGCTCAAGTTCCGTCCTCACTCACAGTTACGCAAGAACACGAGGGCTGTGTTTTGATCTGTTTCTGTCCTGTTTACATGTTCCTTTGACTTGCAGAAGAACATGCAGGGAGGAGAATAGCTGGACTTCAAAACAGCTGAAAGTTAAAGTGGGTGGGTGGACAGGCAGGCCAGGGTGTGTCTGCAGAATCTATTTCCAAATGAAAGCTTGACGTGGACGTCTAAGTTATAATGTTGTCATCCTCTGTGTTTTGTTGTCTGTATATGCTGCCAGGTCTTAGTGAAGACTGTTACCTTTATAGTGTTGTAGGAGACTTTAGAGCTTAAATAAAGGCACTTTTAGAAAGTTTCCTGGATGAAGAATGAGGGCAAATGGAAGGAAAGCACAGTGAAGTGCCAAAGGAAGTGTGTGTTTAAGTGTGAATTTATGTAAGAGGAAGACAGAGAGAGATCAGAAAGAGAGAGAGAGAGAGAGAGAGAGAGAGAGAGAGAGAGAGAGAGAGAGAGAGAGAAGACATTAAAGAAAGAGAAACGGAAATAGAGAGTGAGAGAGAGAGAGAGAGAGAGAGAGAGAGAGAGAGAGAGAGAAATAGGATGAGTCATAGACATAGTGTGACAAACATAATGATAGACAGAAACACACACAGAGTTAGAAGCATAAAAGTGAGAAACGTACAAATATACACAAAAAGGTCATAAAAAGGTACTTATACATAAGCAACACACACACACACACACACACACACACACACAAACACAGAAAGATGTGGAGACTAAGTTGAAGACATACACACAAAGAGTAAAACATTCAAACTCTCTCTCACACACAAACACACACACCACAATTGATGGATATGGCCTGGGCTTGACTGCGTATGTTTAGTTATTTACACAGTTAAATCATTGCTCAGCTTTAAACAATCAGTTTTATGCATAAATTATTCCCCAGTACAACTGAATTCATATATATGAAGGTGCACATTAATTCTCTATAACAGCAGCTCTGACAGTAGTCCGAGATGTAGCATATACAAATGCACTCGTTTTTCTACAGTAACAGCTTATTCAGGACTAAAAATTAAAAGTGTTTTTAACAAGGAAAATGTGTAATTGTTAAAGTGGAAATGTTTTAATTCAGGAGATAACATCTTGAATGTTATGTAACATTTATTGAAGGAGTCTCTAGTGTCATGGTAGTTCCAAAGTGGCACAGAACTACATTACCCATCAGCCTCAGTGCGTCAAATGATGCTAACGCATCCTGATGCTCTTGATTAGCATCACCATTTATCAGAGTCTCATTTTCAAGCATCCGTTGTTTGGTCATTTGTTTGTGTGCAACAGGTTTATTTCTGGTCTGTGAACTTTCTGCCTCATATCATGTAAATGTGTCTTGTTTTCATGATTTTGATTCACAGTTATACTGAATATCAGTGTGTCCTGTCCTAACCCCAGTACAATCCCAGCTGTGCCAATGTTCATGTAACTGCACTAATGCTTGTATGATATTATGTAAATAAAAGTGTGGCCCATTGTGTGTTATTCCACTGAACTCTTTATAAACTCTGAGTATCAATCATCAGTCAGACCGAACAGAGCCACTTCATATTATGTATAATATCCTAATGCCTGTGAAGTTATAAATACAGAATTATAAAGGCAGCTATCTTTTATGTGTGCACAGGATTACATCCGCACACCTTATGTAAATACACATGCGTTTCGGCTGCCGCTTGTCTCAGTACATAAAGGTTTATCGACAGGTGTTACGTGAGGTTGGTTTGACGTGCTGGTTTTCTCAAATTTTATTTTAGTCTTTGTATCTTCATTTTAACTACATAGGAACTGACCGCTTATAAAATGTAACACGCGTTCCCAAAATGTTAAATAAACTCCACCATAGTGACAGTTATACACTTTTTTGTCTGTTTTAATATTCAGCTTCGATTATGTGAAACGTCCGGTCGTATTTATTATAGAATTGTTAAAGTGTCCAGAGGAGCACATTAATGTGAACAGGTGAAATTTATACCTGGTTATGTGAAATGGTTTATTTTTAAGTTTTTCTGACTGTGTTTTAACATGTTTCTCATCCTGTGTCAAGTGCAAGCTAATGTTCAAGAACAAATCAGTGGAAATGTAAGCATCATGAAAGGCGTGTTTTTATTTAGCCGTTTGTGCGTGAGAATGTGTGCAGTTTGTTTAACTACATTGCACTCTTTGCTCAGGCTTAGGGTTAGCGCAGCCTGACAGCTAGCAGAAGTGCGCAGAAACACTGGAATAGGCAAGTGCGGTCAGGTTCAGAAAGTGTGAACAAGTTGAAGATGCTGACTTCCTTACTGCACTTTATCACAGATTCAAAACAACGTGTCATTTTATGATGGCTGCGGATGCCAGGGTGTGTTTATTTTCACACGGGCTCTGAAATATCATTGGCATTAGAGTTGTGAGGGCTTTATTAGTCTCCTTTTTTTAAAATAGTAATTTATTCAAGTCAGTGATGAGTTAGTGATGAGTAATGAGGGCAGTTGTTGGTGACAGAGCGAGACTGTATAAACAGCTCTGTGTCTGCTCAGTGCCAGGACCTATCATGACCAGAACACAGCGGTGGTGCATGATGATTTCCACTGGCGTTTAATCTTAGTTGGCGTTGATGGACAGCGGCTGTGCCAAAGGGTCTGTATGGTGCCATGGCATCTGCAGGCTGAATGGTTTGGCCTACGCCAGGTACTTGCCTCAGCATTGCTCTTTCCTTTCCCACTTTCCTTATGAAAAAAGAGAGATGAATAAAATAGAGCTTCCCAGCCTGCAGTACAGAGGGAAAGTTGGAAAAGCAGGAGCCGAGAAAGCAGGTGTGAATCTGTAATGAGGCACATAATGAACCGTGAACATCGTTCAGATACATGAGTTTGATTCAGAGGTCAAGATCTAACTCAATAATGTCCAGCTTTTCAACATAATAAACCTAACTTACACAACAGGCATGCAGAGGAGATAAATGACTCATTAGATTATCTTGTTTCAAAGGAATCATTTGAGGAAAAGGTGAAAATCCAAACATGTCTTGTCTTTGTGATTCACACTAAGCAATTCCATGAATACTATGTATCGTATATGCACAATATAGATGTAGTGTATTACCTTTTTTCTTGTTTTATATGTGTTTCACCTATTAGAGAAAAAGTCATTAGAAAGGTATGGAGTAAAAGGGGTGATATAGGTAAGTTGGGATAGTTTAATCAGGGAGGAGACATGCAAATATTTTGTTACATATCACACCTAGTAGAAAAATCAACAGGTCTAAGATGATTACCGTTCTGGTGAAATTCAGTCCAGCGAGGTTAAACATATTACTTAGAACACTACCACACTGTACAAGACTGTACAAGTGATCTCAAAACCTCATGTGTAGACAAACTGTGTCAAGGTGAAACAAAAGACCGTATTTTAAGGTGCTCACTTTGCTATGCGTTCATGTTTATAGAGAAAAAGGAAAAAAATAGCTTGTATGACAAAACGGAAGCAGCTGTAGGGACCCACCCTACTCTGTTCTCGTCCCCACCTGGACGAGGCAGAGCTCCACCAGTCTGCCCGCATAGAGGGACTATAACGGCTCCTCTCCGTTTCCTCTCCGAGGAAAAAGGCACAGCCTGACTTCCTGTACCCCAACACCATTCCCCTGACTTGGGTTCTGCTTTATCATTCCATTACTATCTCCATGGGAAGTAAAATGATGCATTTAGGCTCAGTCCTCTGCCCCAAAAAGCAGTCTTTCCTGTGAGTCTGATCCACGCTCCCCTTAGTGCGCAGCTTTCCTTCCTCTCCGGATTGTTCTGTGATGATACGACCACTTTCCTGTCATGATATTGCTGAAGAAGCGGATGGTGTCAGGTGTCATGTTGCTGACCTGTGTGTGTCTTTTTGTTCTTCTATAATAGTGTAGTTTGCTCCCTGTGGTAGCACTGACAACTGATAAATGGGTATACTTGCATTCATATCAGTTTAGCACAGATTACGTCTAATATACACGTAAACCATTCTGCATTCAGAATTCATTCAGACTGATGATGTACACCGATTATGATCCAACTGCCAGTAGGTTGCCTTTAAACCAGTTTAGTCTTATTTTACATTCGAGTCAGTAATGTGGTATATTTGTATTTAAAAGCAGTAGCCTCACTTTCCATCTTTGGTGACATTCAACATTATGTTTTATGCCACAGACTTATACCAGCACCACAATGTTTATTAGAAACTTGATGTACCCTACTGACTCCAGGGCTGCTTTGTTTTTTAGGTCTGATGGTCTGGCTAGTTTCAATATTTTGGCTGCTTCTGACAGAACATAGCCCAGTCGCATTTCATCACTAAATTTCATGTAAACAAATTTGCAGCCAGAATCTTTATTGCTCTGTGGTTGACACTGAAACTATTGTCAAATACAAAAAAAAAACAAATTGTGCAGCACTTTTCTGAGGAATGCTCTTTTCATTCTGCTTTTTCACTTTGATCCAAACCAACGCTTTTATCAAGTAATCGCACCTCAACACGGGGCCAACAACAAGTGCTCTGTATTGTACTCATCTCTCCATCTTGCTATGGGTGAATAAAGGCAGCGGTGTGGAGCTGCTAGTTGCGGTATGCTGATCCAAACAAGAGGCCTAGTCATATGATGGTTCCCAGGTGACCAGCTGCCATAACCACCAGTGCTGATCCCCCCACTTTTTCATCCCTGTGCAACCACCAAAAATGCTCCAAGTTTCAGCTTTACTTGCTGCTGGGTTTTTTCTAGGAAAATACATACATTCATTTTGAGTTGTCTTTTGAGACCCAGACTGTAGGTCTGGCAGAACGCATTACACACACCATGTGAGTGGGAATAGGTTTTGGAGAGTGTGTAATGACAGATTTACAGTCTCATGGGAAGCAAGGTGCTTTTGTTTTTCCCAATCCATAATCTAACTCCAACTTCCAACTTCCTGTTCCACTCGAGAAGATGCATCTCTCTTTTAATTGTTCCTTCCATTCTGTTAAATTGAACACTAAATCATAAACTTTCCAGCATGTGTCTTTTACCATATGGGTTGTGTTTTCACCTAAACTCATTATATAAAAAGGGAGCAGCAAATGGAAAATTACTTTCCAAGATAAAACTCTTTAAAAAAAAAAAGCTTTAATTTTTGGTTTGTAGAATATTATACAACAGCTTTTAAATTCTTGAATCTGATTGGTAGGAAGGTATTGATTAGTTAATTTTGTCTGCAAAGCAAATCACATGTTTATATTAATGGGTTCACCCGAACACATTGTTGTTTCTATAGTAGACTTGTATAAAACTCCACTTTAAACTAAACCTAATAATACATGAATTTTAAGAATTGTTTATGAGCTATGCTTCATCACTCATCACATTCCACTAAAGTGTTTTATTCCTTACATAACACATCTATGTCTCTGCTGCTCTCGGCAAAGTCTCAGGTATTCACAATGTCAAGAGCAGATGGAGTTCTTGCATAGAAGCCCAACAAGTGCATTTGACCCATCAGACAGCATCATCTGTCCAAATGTCGCTTATCGTGTCAGCGTTTCTGCATTCCAATGCAGTCTGAGGGCTCTGAGGTTCTGGGGTCGGGGGTGATTGAGTGCCTCATCGAGGTAGCAGATGGCCACTGAGGCCAAGACACACACAAAGGATTCAGCAAGTGGCACATATCCATTCAGAATATTCAGATCATAACGTCTGAGAGGGGAAGGGACAGGCTTCCCACAATGCCCCCGTTCCGCCTTTTTGCAATTCCTGACGTTTGAAAACAGGTCACCTTACTGGCTGCTTCCATGCATCCCCTATCTGAAAAGGTCTCTTCATTGTATCACACTACTTTAATATAATACGAAACACCAATAGGTCTCCTTTGAGTTGTAACCAGTCGTCTGTTTCACTGAGCACTCTGTGTATGCGGTGCAGGACACCTCCATTCACACAAGCTCACTTGGGGGTCAGAGGTCACGGATGTGTTCTGAGGAAGGATGGGTGTTGGTGTGCTTGGCTGCAGCTGCGCTCTGTAAGATACAAGAACAACCCCCATCAGCCATGTCCTTCACTTACTAATGACAGAGTGACAAAAGCAAAATAGATTCCAATTCAGACGACAAAAAACACATCTTGAATATCCAGTGTTTTCATGACAGCATCACATGTAGCCTTGTTTGGAAGTATCTTATTACCCTGCAGCCATTATGGTTACAGTCGCCAGAAAATGAATGAAAATTGTTTGGAATTTCCATGACCAAAAATAAACACTGGGTCAAAATGTAGTCTGTTCTTGTAAAGCCTTATAGCGGTACGTCATGGAACGCGGCACAGCCAGAGGAAAGCATGAGGGCTGTTTGGATTTGGGATGAGGAGGAGGAGGAGGAGGGGGTTCCCACCGCACGGCACACACACACACACACACACACACACACACACACACACACACACACACACACAAGGGTTGGCTGTGTTTCTGACACACGCTCCACCCTCATCTGTTTCCTCACAGATGAGCAAGCGAGACCGCAGGACAGCTGGAGTAGAGAGACACAGAACGTCGGAGAGAGAAACAGGGAAGAAGAAAGAAGAGACCCAGAACGGAGAACCGAATGAACAGAGAATTGCACAAAGGATTACAGGGAATGCTAATGACAAGGTGACTATAAGGAGGACGAAAAGGAAAGAGCAGTAAAGGAATATGAAGGATTATTCTTGTTTATCCTGAGGAGCAGTATCACAACTGGTAATAGAAACTTGTTACTGGTATACCTGTCTATTATAATCAGTATCACTATCAGACTAAAGTGGAATATTGGAGGTAAAAAAGAATGAATCCTATATGATGCTATGATGACATGCTAATTGTTTTATTCGTTAAAGACTATTTTCTAAGTGTTTTTATTTCGTTTTTACTAGGAACGTTGGTATAATCAAGTAATACACCAGAACAGTTTCATAATAATATTTAAAATAGTATCTTTTTGCATGCATTTGTAGGAGATTGAATAAAGACAAAGCTGTAGTTTTGTGGGCATCATGTTGATGGCTGTTCATTTCTTCCTGTATGGTAGAAAAGTGTCTCAAGTAAAGTGTTTCAATTAAAACCCATAAGCTTAGTAGAGAATGAAATATTGTTCATATTGGCCAATACTTAAGGTGTCAGTATGAGAAATTCTCTAATTATTGTGTCTTACAGATCATAATGGGAAACACAGACAGTCAGCATAGCGGCTTCATTATTCCTGGCAAGTCACGACCATGCTCGCTAAAGTTGCACTCGTCCAAAGAGGAAGATCTTTCCCCCCATAGCTGGTGGAGAACCACAGGAGGAGCATCATCCTCTAAGACTCATGCTTCCACCAGAAACTGCCTGAACCAGCACAAAGGTAGCCAGCCATACGTCTCCTACCACTATGACTACATTGATTCACAGGATCCCAGCTTTCCAGAGAGCAACTCCTGGGACCATGGGTCACTTCTAGCAAGTGGGAATTGTCGATACACACACACTTCTGTAAGATGCTCAAACTCAGAAGTTCCTCAAAAAAAGAGCAGTCCCAAGGTGCTCTTAAGTGGGGATGGAAGCTTGAGGGTGGAGTTCACAAAAGGCAGGAGAGGTGTGGACAATGAGCTCTGTGCTGCACCCATGGACTCGACTTTGAGGGACAGCAAAGGTTCTTCTATAAGTTCTGAGGAATCATGGTATGACTCTCCATGGGGTGCTGCCACAGAGCTCTGTGACAACGTTTTCACTGGTAACCAGCCTTCAGATGACAGCAGTGGTTATACTACACTTTCCTCCACTCGTACAGAGGATATGAGCTGCCCTCCTTCTGCTATGGAATGCCATGCAGATGAGATCTTGTGTCAGGAGACAGGAAATAGAACCACTGGATATGCCACCTGTTCTCCTGAATGCACAGAGGAAGACAGTGGTATTGGAGATTCAGTTTTACTCCACATAGAGCAGAAGGACATTGCATTGAGCTCTATTGGTAACGTTTACGTTAACCCAAACTTGACTGGACCTTTTCCAACAAACGGCATCCTTTCTAAAGTCCAGGCCCAGAATTCTCCTGTCCTCAATTCCACTACTAAGGAAGTGTGCCAAGAAAACCACTCTTTTACCTCCCTTACACTGCCTTGCAGAAAATCAGGTGGTGGTGATGTTAATTCTAGAAAGGACTCACTCAAAAGCCGGATCCGCCGCATTAGCGACTGGACAGGAAGCCTGAGCAGGAAGAAACGGAGACTGCAGGTACGAGTAAAAGGCACTGAAGGGCTGATATGGGCAAAGGAAAAACACCAGTGCTGCTTGTGCCTTGTGCTTTTTATCTGCTCAATAATAACAGTTTGTGCAAACATGGCATAAGATGAATGAAGGTTTCACATCTGTATGTAATTTTGGCACAAGCTCAGACTACCTTGGGTTGGGAAGAAAGAGCTTTGAGATTAGATTTGTAATTTCTATCTGATGGGAGATGTCATGAGTGAGTGGATATCTCCAGACAAGAGTGACCACTGTAGTCATATTTTTCATGACACATTTACCACTATTGAAATTGACTCCATTTAAACAATATCAAAATGTTTAAAACTCAACATTGCTCCATTCCAGTGTAGTGCTGACCTTGTTCCAAAACTGTTTATTAATATTTCCAGTTCTCTTTATCACTTAACTATGTAATCCAGTGTTTTTCATCATCCTCTTCTCAGGAGCCTTCAGAAACCTTCACCAGTAGTGATGGCCTGATGGGTGGTTCCAGTGTTCAGTTGATGGCTGGTGACCCATGCTGGAACCTCTTGAACAGCCAGACACGCTCAGCCTGCTCTCTTACAGAGCCATATACTCAGCAGAACCAGAACGTCTATGAGAATTTCATGCAGGAGCTGGAAATGGGTGATGCTTTCCAGGAGTGGGAAGAGGTCGAGGGTGAGCAGGTTGAGAGCAGCAGTGGATCTCTGAGCTCTCTGGAACAGATGGAGCTGCTGTTTGAGAAGGAACAGGGGGTGGTGCGGAGGGCAGGGCGACTTGCCTTCAAACCACTTCTCAGCCTGCATAAAGAGCGCAAGCTGGAGCTGGTGGCACGCCGCAGGTGGAGGCAATATTGGGTCACGCTAAAAGGTGAGCCTGACTCACCATTCAATCAGCTCTGACAAGAACGTAACTGTTAAATGTTTAAGCCACCTCCAGTTTGGTGAAACAAAATCAGGAGTCAGTCATGATGATCCTGCAGCTATTCATGGCCTGGATTCTCAGAGGTCAAAGTTGTCCATGTACTCAAGGTGGAAGGGACGGCATTTTAGCCTTTACTCTCCCTAGATGTTAGTTGTCATATTTTAGGGAGAGCCAGTTAGTTGGTTTAATTTGCAAACTGGATAACAATTGTGAAAACCTATGATTATAGTCAGTAGACCACCATAATTTCCGGTAACGCTTTGTTCTGTCCTCCAACAGGCTGCATGCTCCTACTGAGTGAGGCAGATGGGAAGAACTGCTTGGAGCAGGAAATGTCCCCACGCTACGTCCTGCTTGCAGAGGACAGCATTGTGCAGGCCGTGCCTGAACATCCAAAGAAGGAAAATGTTTTCTGTTTGAGCAATGCTTACGGAGATGTCTACCTTTTTCAGGTTTAAATTTACATTTACAATATTTGGCAGATGCACATATCCCAAAGTAACACATATACCACTTCAGTTATACAGATTTATTAAATGGATTTAATTTATTTGATACATCTACGTATTTTACCGTAGGACACTTGTGAAGTATCCTAATGTCTTATAATAGATCACATTGTGTGCTAACTTTTAGCAGTGTTGAGTTCAGAAACCACATTATGCCCAGGAATGCATTTTATGTGTAGCTGTTCTAGCTCGTAATGACCATGTTGGTCTACATAATAAGTTCCCTCATTGCCAGTTTCATAACTATATCTTGGTAAACTGCATGGTAATGAAAAATTGGCAGCACATGTCTGAACTGGAAGGTTATGTATATTCGTGTAATTATTTTTTTTTTTTCATTTGGCAGTATATCTTTTGTTTTTTTCCATGTGAGGAAAAGAAAGCTCTATTGTGTTAACCACTCCAGCTTTCTGTTTAAAGACACCCAAAGCTAGTCCATAAAATTTCCTTCAACATTAGATAATTAATTGCTTGATGTAGATGTTCTACAATTGAAAGATTGTTTCACAATAGAAGATAAAGCTAACCTTCATCAAGAAATCCAAATCCAGCATGAAGATATTAGATATTCCCCCAAGTCTATGTGTCCAACATCCTTCCCTTAATGAATCAGTGTTACATGGCCTGTATTTGTTAGTTGAATCCTCAAAGGTTTCTTCAGGGTAAAACTACTTTAAAATTCAATTAAGGATTCCAACAGAGAAAGATGTTAAAATAATATTGGCGCACAGGGTTGGAGTCGGAGTCAAAGGGGTGCTAGAGCTGGACACTGTTCCTTTATTCTGAAAGCAATCTGACTATAATGGTTTATATGCAGAGCCCACGTGGCCATCCATAACCGCTCGACTCTGTTTCTCCTCCTTCAGGCTTCAAATCAGACAGATGTTGAGAACTGGGTAACAGCCATCCACTCAGCAAGCGCCTCACACTTGGCCAAACGTCAGGGCAAAGAAGACACTTTGCGGCTGCTGAGGAACCAGAGCAGAACCTTACTGCAGAAGATCGACATGGACAGCAAAATGAAGAAAATGGCTGAGCTGCAGCTTTCTGTCATTACTGACCAGAAAAACAGGAAGGCTGTAGAGGGACAGGTTAGGATCTTGGAAGATTTTTTTTAGCTCCTGCCACTTTGCCGTAGATTTGGTAGGTGAACAGTATACTCAGGAGTAAGTCAGGAACTTGGAATGGCTAAAATAATGTAAAAGTGTTATGATGCCCAGCTAAGCGTCTTCTGAAGATATTATGCACTTAATGTAAGCGTTTAATCATATGGTGTACGGGTATTGTTTTAATATTCACTTGGCATTGGAACTACTGCTAAAAGTTTATTAAAGGTTGATATGTGACAGAATAAAGATCTAAGTGGCTAAAGCTGTGCTGCAGTCCTGATTTTTCGAGACTCATAAATGCAATTCATCTTTGCTAAATTAATGACTGCTCACTAAGACAGGTTTCAATGTTTTTTCCTTCAAGTGGTTATCAAGAGCCACATTTAACCCAGATATTTTTGCAGATCCAGCAGTGGGAGCAAAACCTGGAGAGGTTCAACATGGAGCTTTTCCGCATGCGCTGCTATTTAGCCAGTTTGCAGGGCTCTGAGCAGCCCAATCCCAAGAACCTGTTAGCCGTGGCTTCACGTCAGTCAAAGATAGCACTCGGACGTCTGGGGATTTTCTCCGTCTCATCTTTCCATGCTTTGGTGAGTAGCTTTAGCCTAAATGGGACAATACGTACTATATACAAAGCTGATGTTTTCATATGGACTCGGACTATGGTGTTTTTGTGTGTAAAAAGATGTCCACCCGTGATGAGGCCAGTTTGAAGAGGCGTTCACGCTCTCAGTCTCGAGCCGCACGGAGCAAACGAGGAATCTTCTCCTCTCAGAAAGGCCTGGACAGCCCGAGTAGACGCAACTGTGAAAAGAGACAGTCACTGTCCCAGGTAAAGCAGAATCACTCATCCTTTTATAAACACATCCACATCTACAGAAAAGCAGCCATATATATATATATATATATCTTTAAGAGCATCCTGATGTTTCGCTGCTGCATCACTGCTTGGGTTTAGCCCCTGATTCTGACTATGGAAACATTTGGCATTTGCCTTTTTTTTCCTCATCACCTGTATAAACTGATCTGATGGACTGACTGCTTGGCCCATGCCTCAGTGGCACGATTCTGAAGCCCCTTTGTTTTAATCCTGGTTCGTAAATCTGTTCTAAAATGCTGGTTCTTGGAATGCACATTAACACTGTTTAGAAGGCGTGACCTACAGACTTCTCTCCCTACTCGTTTTTCTCTCACTGTTTAGCTTCCAGAATTTCATCTGGTCAATTACTAAGGCATTGCTAATGTGTGTGTTGGGGCATTGCGGATTTTGGAATGTAGTAGGGTTTTGGGAAAATCTACTGCTTCATTAACCAGTGGGACCATTGTTGGGGATTTTATCTAAATGTTTTTAATTTTTCTTTTTGTTATCTTATTGTTTTTTTTGTTTTTTTTTATTTAACTTCTGTTTGATATGATAAATTAAAGCAGATTTGGTCTTTTAATGTAAAGTGGACAGGGCTAATCTTGGTGAAATCTTGTAAGTATTACCTTCATCAATTATGTATGAAAATTGATTTATGTTCAAAAGAGTAAGAAAGGCCTCTTCAGGGTGGGAAAAAGCTATTCATTTTTCAGCCAGTTTTATGCAGCATCTACTCAGTGATTATGAAAGCAGATGGTTCAATGCATATACCAAAATCCAAAAGGCAGCTTTAGAGAAGCCACAATGTTTGTGTGTCATTTAATTTACAGCTGTTTTGTCAACTTGCTGAACAGTTGTTGCTATCCTGAGCTGTGAGGAAAAGCTATTATGTACACCCCATGGGCAAAACAAACTGCTGTTCCTGCTCTCATCAACACTCACATGGATGTCAAATGGCAGGCAAACCTCTGCTGTTTACTTTAGCTCAACACAAATCAGTGGCTCTAAATCCACATACACAGTTCTCACTGCCTGAGTCACATGTGATCAGAGGAGACTGCTCAGGTCTTCCAGCCGGCTAATGACCCAAAGCAGCGTAATCTCGGCCAAACGACCCCTAATAATGCACCCCTCTGGCGCGGAGTTACCATAAACCATGTGCTTAATTGCTGCAAGCTGGAAAGCAACAGAGAAACAAAAGGTTTGTGTAAAACCGCACTGTCCGCTTAAATATCAGACAGCTGGAAAACGCTCCTGTCGTCTGAAGTCTACATCGCTTAGCTTCAGTAACAGACAGGGGAACGGGGGATGGGGAGTTAGGCTGATTATTTCCAGAAGGAGCTGAGGTGAGTCAGTGTCACTGACCTTCCAGCAGTGCAAAGATTTAAATGAAATGCTGCATTACTCTGAAAGGCTAATGCCATTTTACACAATTACTAATCAATACACACCTCTCCTCTGCCATCTATCACATATCTAATCAATCTGTCCATCTGTCTGTCCAATAATTCTTTTTCCAGTTGTTCATCCATTGTTCACCCAAATTCATCCATCCGTCCGTCCATCAATCCATCCATCCGTCCATCCGTCCATCCATCCATCCATCCATCCATCCACTTTTCCATTCATTCATCTATTCATCTATTAGTCCATCCAACCCAAACTCAAAATTGGGCTTAAATCAGCCCAATAAATCTCCCTATTTAATCTAACAATTCATCCAACCACTCATCCATCCATCTGTCCATATATCCACACTGTCTCTTCATTTATTCATCCATTTATCCATAAATCTCTAAGTAAATCACGCTAATTTAACAATCCATTAATTCCATCCAATTGTACATCTTCTTCTATGTTCTCTCTCCTTCAACAGCTTCTTTCCATTCATCCATCCCTTCATCCATCCATCTATCCAGCCAGCCTCTTTATATATTCACCCTTTTTATTGATTAGCCCTTCAAAAACACCCCATCCATCCATCCATCCATCTATCCACCTATCTATCCATCTATCCATCTATCTATCTATCTATCTATCTATCTATCTATCTATCTATCTATCTATCTATCTATCTTTTCTTTCCTTATTATATAAATACAGGACTTCTGGAGCTCTGTGTTCCACTCTTCAGTCTTTCCAGAAGTAGGTTTCAGTTTCTGTATCAGTTGTTGATGCTGCTATGATTTTGGCTGTGGTAGATCAGTGTGTGGTTAGAACATGTCCCTGTCTAAAGTGTTGTGGAAGATAATGGTCGAGTCAGAGCCGTCCCGGCGGGCGTCTGGGTCGAGGGGAGACTGTGGCTCTCACTTGTAGGCTGACAGAGGCTGGCACATTAGTCTGCCTTCTCTAAGCTGTAATTACAGCATCGCTCTTTGATTATTTCACTGCAAACCTCAGAGGTCGATTCTGTTCCGATCCAGGATCTAAATAGTATCAAAAGCAGCTGGCTCAGCTCTATAGTTTTTAATTAAATGCAACTCTAGATGCTATGTTGCTTTTTTGAGCCTCAATGTTACCTTGGATATATTTTGATGTGTGTGTGTTTGTGTTTTTATATTGTAGGTATTTGAAGGACATTCCAGTGGAACTCTTGGTTATACACCAACACAGAGCAGTGCAGAGGTACTTCATGCACCATAGTGATGCTGTGTTTTCACTTTTATTCGTTGTCTAAGTCTACAGCTGCCCTCTGTAAACTCTCTAGCAGATGGAGCTGAATTTTCTCAATCTTGCATTCATTTTTTATGCATTCTTTTAAAGACGGCCCATGCTGTGCCAGGCCCAGGTGCCAGCCTACACCATCTGACATGCAAATGCTCCTTCATGATGTGTTAGGGGAGGTTCCCACCCCCTTTAATCCCCTGAAATTGGAAAGAGGAGTGGGTGGGGAACAGTGGGGGTGGACTTTTTTGCCCTTTCTGAGCTTACACAGCTTACACAGCTGTCCCAAAAGCCTGCTGATCTGTTGACACTTTGCAAACAGGCTGCAGGCTGTGTGTGTAGACCTCTATAGAGGCGGAGTTAGCTTTCATTTCATCACAATCCTATTGTCAGTGAATATAATGAAGCTCACACACAGGGATTCTCATGATACCAGCTCATGTTATGTCTACATAGCAATTTTAACATACTCATTTGGGATATAATCCAAGCTGCTCTGAGCAACAATTGGCTTTTAATTGAGAATTCTCCTACAGATGAATGCTTTGAAATTTTCAAAATGCCACAATGAGACACCGCAACATGAAGCACAGCTACTGTTGCTACCCAGAAGATGATTATTTTCCTATAACAGCGCATTCTGATGTCTTTTATTTCTCCCTCTTATACCACAGTTATTTCTCAATGATTACAATTCTTTTTATTAAAGGACAACAGCTTGTAGGTTTTTCATTTTCTTCCATTGACAGTTGCATGTAATGTGTTGTGGAGCATCTGCAAAACAAATGCATTTCTCTTATCACTTATGTTAACAGTTAAATACAGATCTTACCTCACCAGCCCCTCAAGTTATTAGGGCAAATATAAAGCAGCTTTTAAACAATAATCTTAAAAAAACATAAAAAGTAAAACTTCTTTAGCTTTAAATTTAAACTAGATTTATATTTGATAGATACAAAGCTGATACAAGAAACTCTCCATAAATGCTAAATAAGCATATTTTAACAGAAAAGCTGACTATATCATTAATTACATTTAAAAAAATTATTGTTATTAATTAATAATTAATTAGTTTATTATTAATTTGTTCCTAATTTGTTACCTAGAATTTTATCAGTTGCGTTTACACTAGATAGGTTAACAACATTTCTAAAATGTTAAAATAAAAGAATAAATACATTGTAAAGACCTTTATACTCTTCAATTATATTTTGCTGCCAGATTTTCATAGATATTTTCATTTCTTTGTAGAAATTCGATTGAACACATAGCTGTGTATTTAGAAAAAAATGAATAAAGATTGAGACCTGTTGTTGACAAGTTAAGTGTGCTGTTATACTGTGGAATCAGAGCATTGAAGATATGATAGTATATTTATGTAGTATAAATGTAATATATATATATATATATATATATATATATATATATATATATATATATATATATATATATATATATATATATATATACATACATAGTTTTTCATCTCAATATATAAACAGATGCAAATTATGTATGAGTGTATGAATTGTCTGTCTGGTTGTGTGCCAGCACCATAAGGTGCTTTTAATATATTGTTTCTTTATATCTGGCTAAATATTAAAATGCTATATAAAATTGTAAAAATTGTTGGTTTTTTTCTCCATGTCTCATTTTGTGTGTTTAGCAGCAAATGGACACTTTTCCTAAACTGCAACCCACAGCGCCATCTGAAGGTAGAATGTGGGACTGCGGTGTTGAGAGCCTACTGTGTGTGTTCATGCCTGACAGGCAGGTCCTCAGTGTTCCTGTCAGACAGGATTTCATCATAGCTGATGTACTCGCCTCAGCCTGTAAGGTACTCCATCCTCTTATTAACTTTTAGAAAGGTTTAAAACTGTTGAATGAATCTACCGTGTTTCTAATCTGCGCTGATCTGAACCAGGCTACAAAGAATAAAATTAGCTCAAAGCTGTCTGGGCCTCAGTTTTAATTACACCAAGCTTTCAGTAATTAATTATGTGTCCTGATTAATAACTTTGCTCTTATCTTGGCTGGTCGGTTAACTAGCAGGCCAAGGGATGTCTCTTCAGATTTTATAGCAATGTGACTTAAACATATATTTTATCCTTGTCGCAGTAATTAACAATATAATTCATTCACACATGCCTAAAGACTCACAACACATTACACACATGCCTAAAGACTCACAACACATTACACACATGCCTAAAGACTCACAACACATTACACACATGCCTAAAGACTCACAACACATTACACACATGCCTAAAGACTCACAACACATTACACACATGCCTAAAGACTCACAACACATTACACACATACCTAAAGACTCACAACAACACAATACACACATACCTAAAGACTCACAACACCACAATACACACATGTCTAAAGACTCACAACACCACAATACACACATGCCTAAAGACTCACAACACCACAATACACACATGCCTAAAGACTCACAACACCACAATACACACATACCTAAAGACTCACAACACCACAATACACACATACCTAAAGACTCACAACACATTACACACATACCTAAAGACTCACAACACCACAATACACACATACCTAAAGACTCAAAACACCACAATACACACATACCTAAAGACTCACACACCACAATACACACATACCTAAAGACTCACACACCACAATACACACATGTCTAAAGACTCACAACACCACAATACACACATGCCTAAAGACTCACAACACCACAATACACACATACCTAAAGACTCACAACACCACAATACACACATACCTAAAGACTCACAACACCACAATACACACATACCTAAAGACTCACAACACCACAATACACACATACCTAAAGACTCACACACCACAATACACACATGTCTAAAGACTCACAACACCACAATACACACATGCCTAAAGACTCACAACACCACAATACACACATACCTAAAGACTCACAACACCACAATACACACATGCCTAAAGACTCACAACACATTACACACATACCTAAAGACTCACAACACCACAATACACACATGCCTAAAGACTCACAACACATTACACACATACCTAAAGACTCACAACACCACAATACACACATGCCTAAAGACTCACAACACCACAATACACACATGCCTAAAGACTCACAACACCACAATACACACATACCTAAAGACTCACAACACCACAATACACACATACCTAAAGACTCACAACACCACAATACACACATACCTAAAGACTCACAACACCACAATACACACATGCCTAAAGACTCACAACACCACAATACACACATGCCTAAAGACTCACAACACCACAATACACACATGCCTAAAGACTCACAACACCACAATACACACATACCTAAAGACTCACAACACATTACACACATACCTAAAGACTCACAACACATTACACACATACCTAAAGACTCACAACACCACAATACACACATACCTAAAGACTCACAACACATTACACACATACCTAAAGACTCACAACACCACAATACACACATACCTAAAGACTCACAACACCACAATACACACATGCCTAAAGACTCACAACACATTACACACATACCTAAAGACTCACAACACATTACACACATACCTAAAGACTCACAACACCACAATACACACATACCTAAAGACTCACAACACATTACACACATACCTAAAGACTCACACCACCACAATACACACATACCTAAAGACTCACAACACATTACACACATACCTAAAGACTCACAACACCACAATACACACATACCTAAAGACTCACACACCACAATACACACATGCCTAAAGACTCACAACACCACAATACACACATACCTAAAGACTCACAACACCACAATACACACATACCTAAAGACTCACACACCACAATACACACATGTCTAAAGACTCACAACACCACAATACACACATGCCTAAAGACTCAAAACACCACAATACACACATACCTAAAGACTCACAACACCACAATACACACATACCTAAAGACTCACACACCACAATACACACATGTCTAAAGACTCACAACACCACAATACACACATGCCTAAAGACTCACAACACCACAATACACACATACCTAAAGACTCACAACACCACAATACACACATGCCTAAAGACTCACAACACCACAATACACACATGCCTAAAGACTCACAACACCACAATACACACATACCTAAAGACTCACAACACCACAATACACACATGCCTAAAGACTCACAACACCACAATACACACATACCTAAAGACTCACAACACCACAATACACACATGCCTAAAGACTCACAACACCACAATACACACATACCTAAAGACTCACAACACCACAATACACACATGCCTAAAGACTCACAACACCACAATACACACATGCCTAAAGACTCACAACACATTACACACATACCTAAAGACTCACAACACATTACACACATACCTAAAGACTCACAACACCACAATACACACATACCTAAAGACTCACAACACCACAATACACACATGCCTAAAGACTCACAACACCACAATACACACATGCCTAAAGACTCACAACACCACAATACACACATGCCTAAAGACTCACAACACAATACGCACATACCTAAAGACTCACAACACCACAATACACACATACCTAAAGACTCACAACACCACAATACACACATGTCTAAAGACTCACAACACCACAATACACACATGCCTAAAGACTCACAACACCACAATACACACATGCCTAAAGACTCACAACACCACAATACACACATGCCTAAAGACTCACAACACCACAATACACACATACCTAAAGACTCACAACACCACAATACACACATACCTAAAGACTCACAACACAATACACACATACCTAAAGACTCACAACAACACAATACACACATACCTAAAGACTCACAACAACACAATACACACATACCTAAAGACTCACAACAACACAATACACACATACCTAAAGACTCACAACAACACAATACACACATACTTAAAGACTCACGACACCACAATACACACATACCTAAAGACTCATAACACAATACACACATACCTAAAGACTCATAACACAATACACACATACCTAAAGACTCACAACAAAATACACACATACCTAAAGACTCATAACACAATACACACATACCTAAAGACTCACAACAAAATACACACATACCTAAAGACTCATAACACCACTACACACATACTTAAAGACTCACAACACATAGTTGCTGTGCGGTGTTGTGTGTTGAGGTGTACTGAGGTGTGGTGTGTCGAGGTGTGAGGTGAAGTGTGATGAGGTTTTCTGACATATGAAGATAGAGAGGAAAGGGTGTGTATACAAAAAATAATACAATAATTCTGTGTATGTGTGTGTGCGCATGTGTTTAGTTGAAGCAGCTGGATCCGACGCAGTATTATTTGCGTGTCAAGAGACGTTCAGGTCCAGATGTTGAGTTCAGCACTCCAGGAAACTCAGACTTACTGAGAGACCTGGTGAGTTTGCTTCACGACACGTTCAGACCCATGATTATTTCTTTAATACTCACCTAGAACATCTTTCCAGATCTGTTTTCTTTATGTGCTGCTACGTTCAGACGCAGATGATCAGTCAGTCCCTTCACGCCTGTCTATGTTGTGTGACTTGACATTTACTCCTGTTGTGAACATGTAATACTGTATGAGATAACAGTCACGTGTGTTTTACGTGTCCCATGTAATTTTATTCTCTGCTTCCTTTGCCACACAGGTTTATGACGAACTTGATGTTCAGCCTCTCAACGTCTTCACTTTGACACTTTCACGTCCAGATACCGTCAGCGATTTTGGTGAGCGGTTTGTGTTTGATTCGTTCTTCAGTAGTGTGTTTTTTCTCATTTTAGCATATTATGATGTGGACGATAGAAGATCTTAGATACTGTTGTGAGAATTGCTAAAAAATATCTTATCACAAAATGTGAGTGGTAAATAAGTTGTTGACTTGCGCGTGTGTGTGTAGGATTTGCAGTGACAGGCCATGTAGATGGTTTGAGGAGGAGTCACATCTACGTGAGTGAGGTGAACCTGGAAGGCCCGGCGTTTAGTGAGGGTAACTCATCATCATAAAATTCAGACAAAATCTTTACAATGGGGATTGTGATAAAATAATAAAATTTATTTTGGTCAAAATCTCACCATGGTTTATGTAAAGAAAACAAAATGTAAATTCAAGCCATAGAAAAAAATCCAAACTAATATATTTTTAAAGCAATTAAGGAGACATTTTCACCAAAATGCAATTTTTTGCTTAATAGATTTTAATTTGACTGCAGTTTATTATGTAGCTAACAAGTAATGGGAGTTTATAGCTAGCGGTTTAGCATAATCATTTAGCATGTACTGTACAGAAGACAGATCAAGACACTTGGCTAATATGCAGTTGGATTTGAATGGTGTAATGTATTCTGTGTTCACGTTGATTTATAGTCAGTTGGATCTGATCCATCTCTTTATTATGTCTGTGTGTGTGTGTGTGTGTTGTGTAGGGCTGAAAGCAGGTGATGAGATCTTGGCTGTGAACAGTGCGAGCGTATCCACTCTGGACTTGGGCCTCATACACACCTTGTTCAGCGAGCAGACGCTGCGTCTCCTCCTCCGGCGTGAGGAAAGCGTGTCAGAGGATCAGGGCAGTTTGTGGCCGGCGTGTAACCCCAGTGACCCATACGAACCTGTCCCACCCTCCAGCGCATCCTTCTGCCCCTTTCTACCTTCACACAGCACACAGACGCAGTTCAGCTCATCAGGTACAACCTCACAAGCATCATCTAGTTTATGTGCTCTGTCATTTGAAAAAATCATGCTCATTTGCTGAGGTTTTAAGTCGCTCCAGAAGAAATTTTAAGGCCACATTTGAAATTTTTAATCTTATGAATTATGTAACTTGAACCCATGATATGTTGTAATATGTTGTGTCAGTTATTTGGTAGGGACCATGTCACAAAACCAGTGACTCCAGTATGTCTTTATACCTCTTTCACTACTGGAGTAAAGTGTAAAATTATCAGTCATCTGTATGCTTAGGTTCCTGCAGCCACAGTGCACACATTCAGGTCTTGTTGTCTCACTCAGTTTTAAAATACAGTAGTTGCTACCATTGAACATAACACAGCCTTACTTTAATAAACCACCCACCTCATCACCTCAGTAACGCTGTACATTTGGAATAGCTTTGGGAAAAGAGAAAGACATTTTAAATGAAGTGCTTCTGCAAACAAAACAATTAGAGAAATCAGATCAATGTGAGTTAACACCAATCAAGTGCACTTACTCTCCAGCTGGCTGTACTGTAGGCTCCCTCCCTAGGGCATTTTTAGAGTAACAAAGTCTTTAACTGCTCCGTCTGTCTCATCTGAAGTTTATCTGTCTCACTCACCTTTGCATGTTTTCCCTGTTTTTTCTCACAGATGGCTCTCAGTTCCTGGAAGTTCCTGGTGATGCAGCGCTGCCTCTGTCAGGGGACGTCTGCAATAAGGCCGAGCGGTGCGGAAAGGTAAGATAGAGGAGTGGAAGGTGTGGGAGGAGAGCCGAGGCCTGAAAGCGTGCCTGGTGAAGTCAGGGTTATTTTTAGTCGTAAAAGCTGGGTGAAGCGTGCCAAGAGAAATTCCAGTCTCCTTACTGCAATTTGATTCGTCTCAGTTTACATAAAGCTTATAAAGCTTAATATTTATTCAGCTTTTAAAAGAATGTTCTGGAGAAAATCCAAATGTGCACAGTTTTGCCTTTTCTTCACTGGTTTTTAATAGTTGCTTCTTTAGGTTATGTTTGGTCTGGAAATGATCCAGTTCTTCTGTGATGACACAAATACTTTCCAGTATGCTTTATGACACACTGAGGCTTAGTGTTATCTGTAAACAAGAACTAAACTTTACTGTACAGTTGTAATGAAGAGTCAGTAGAATCTATAATACAGATAAACACAGAGTGTTTAATAAACACAAAGTCTGGCAAACAAGTCAGAATCGAGAGGAAAAAAACAGGATAGCAATCAGCGTAGCAACCAAAACAGACAAGGGCAAATATAAAAATACAGAAAAACCGGTCATACACAAAGGCAAAACACACTAGAGAAATAACGGCTTCTGTATTATTCACCCTTTATTATACTCTCAAGGCTCTGCCCTATTGAATAATAAGAGAATTCCAGTATAGCTGAACTTAAATCTGTACATATGGATGCCGCCTTTTTTGGGTTACAAAATGAGATCTTTAAAAAGCATGTATAATTTATGCATGTTCTTATTAAAAGGATTTGATAAACTTTCAGTACCTGGCATGATGCTTATACAGCAACAGAAACACAGCACAACTACTACTAATAATATTAATAATAATAATAATAATACTTGTACTTGTAAATGCTGTACATCGTACAAAATAAAAAAAATATATATAAAAAGAAATAAGTGTAGGAGTGAACTGGATTTGTCAAGAGCAACAGGGAGGACTAGGACTTAACACAAGAGTAGCACAATAGTATACAATAAACTCAAAAAATATCTCTGGATAAAAAAAGTATAACTCTGGAATATATACATATACAGTACATAAATGAATGACACCTAATGTGTGTGTACGTGTGTTGATGCGTGGGTGTGCGGGTGGGTGTGTACGTGTGTGTATGCACTTGTGTACGTGTGTGTACGTGTGTGTCTGCAAGGTGCATGTGTATGTGTGTGAGTATGTGTGTGTGTCCTTGTGTGAATATGTGTGTATGTGAGCATTTGAGCATTAGCTTTGCTTTAGTTTTTAAGTGCCAGCATGTGAGCATGACCTTTTCTCTAAGGGAACTTCTGGATTTATAAAATGCTTTTGAGAAATGACTGGTCACTTTCCTGTTTCTGTTTTATATATATATAATGGCTGTAATTATCTTGTCAGCAATGAAAAGAAAAGATGTGCTGTAGGATGATTCACTGAAGGCTGAACATGTACACACACACACACACACACACACACACACACACACACTTTAACTCTTCCACGCAGTTTTCATTACACCATGTTCACAATAAAGCTGCTTTATGCTAAGAGGTTTATACATTTTTTAAAAATATTTTGTATGCATTGCACATTTTGTCTTTTCTGGGTCTGTTTTATTTTTCCTGTAGTGTAGAAAACAGCTTTAAATCACTGCACAGTGGCCTCCTCGGGGGATTTATTAATTTGTCAGCACTTTATTACTCTGTGGCAGGACAGATTATGATGATAAATGGCTGGAATTCTCAATATGGCATTGAAGGTGGTGTGTGTGTGTGTGTGTGTGTGAGATAAAGCTCCAGTAGCACATTTAAATTCTGTGGATTCTTATTTATCTGCCAAACTGCATTTATAAAACAAGCTGTGTCAAAAAGGGCATTAAATGACTTTTTAATAAAAAAAAAAATTAGAAAAAATAGTTAGAGCCTTATTATTATTATTATTATTATTATTATTATTATTATTATTATTATTATTATTATTATTATTATACTATTTCTCAGCACCAATGAACAGCTTTGTTGCTTAATTATCGATATTGGACTACTGGTCAGAAGGTCATGGGTTCGAATCCCAGTTCCACTAAGCTGCCACTGCTGGGCCCCTGAGCAAGGCCCTTAACCCTCAAATTCTCAGTTGTATAAATTGAAATAAAAATGTAAGTCACTATGGATAAGGGTGTCTACTAAATGGCAGAAATGCAAATGTAATTAAAACCATCAGGATTTACACCTCTGTACACTCATAGTCTGATTTTCTTCTCTTTCATTTACAGAAAGTGGAGCGAGTGTGCCCGCTGTACCAGACCTACCCCGAGGTTGAAAACCTCACCGCAGAGGGCTACAGGAACCCGTACTCCCCTGAGAGTGGCACTGCAAGGGGTAGCCCACGTCATATGACCATCACAGAGAGACTCCAGAAGGTCATTCAGGAGCTCGTGGACACGGAAAAGTCTTACGTCAAGGTACGGCTTCTGACTCAGCTTCTTATAGACCTGTTAATGATCATGTTAAAATGTCCAGTAGTAGAAAGACAGCGCAGTTGGGCATGTGGTTCATTTAGCCTTGAAGAATTATAGATTAAATTTTTATAAGATTAGAAAGCAATCTTATAGATTAGATATACATTCTAAAATTTTATACCTTTTTTATTTATTTTTGTACTATAGAGCTTAAACCTGGACATTAACTGTACTCTGGACTAACAAACAGACCAATACATGTTCCACCCCAAACTGGTCTCACAAAAGTGGAAAGCAAACCATTGTAGAGAATGTCTTTGCGTGAGATATTGTAGCTCAGTGGATGAGATACGGTGGCTCAGTGGGTGAGATATGGTAGCTTAGTGTTTAAGGTGTTGGATTACAGACGTTTTTGAGTTCAAACCTCTTGTCCACTAAGCTGCTACTGAGCAAGAACATTAACCCTCACTCACTCACTCATTCATTTTCTACCACTTATCCGAACTTCTCGGGTCACGGGGAGCCTGTGCCTATCTCAGGTGTCATCGGGCATCAAGGCAGGATACACCCTGGACCCATCGCAGGGCACACACACATTAACCCTCAATTAATTGAAAAAAAAAAATGAGATAAAATGTACGTTACTCTGGATAAGGGTGTCTGCCAAATGCCATAGATGGGTTGCATTTGGAATATTGACCTCATCCCAGACCTCACTAATGTTCTTGTGGCTGAATGATCACAGATCTCCATAGCTACTTTCCAAAATCTATTCAAAAACCTTCCCAGAAGAGTGGAACTAATTATAACAGCAACGGGAGACTAACTCTAGGACAGAATGTTTTTAAAGGAATGTTCTTGAGAAAATCCTTTTCTTCACTGTTTTTTAATAGTTAGTAAAAATAGTTAGTTTAATAATTAGCCTTTAAGTACTAATTGGTTGTGGGGGTCAGAAACATTTCAGCATCCATGTATGAATGTAAGGAATAAAACAAAGTGTTGTGCTGTCACGAGTGTGATGCAGTCCAGTGTGAAACTGAGCTACTGTTACCAGTGTGAAGTTTTTTATATTGTCGTACATCATGCCGTAAAATATTCTATTGCTCTTATACCACAGCAATTCTCAAATGATCATTTTTTGTATTTATTAAAAAAAGATATTTATAATTAAAAATTTGTAAGTCGTTACTATAGTATTAATAGTAATAGAATAAGCACATTACTCTAAACTACGACTGTCAGAGCTGCTGTTATAGAAAATTAATTAATTGACACATTCTGAACAATCAGATTTAAAAACGAGACAAATTTTTTTGTCATAATTAACTGTTTTGCCTATTGGGATGATGTCATTAAATCATTCAGCTTTGTTGCACTGTGTGTTAATCAGGATCTTGGCTGTCTGTTTGAGATCTACCTGAAGCCTTTAGAGCGAGAGACTTTCCTCAGCCTGGGAGAGGTGAGTGCCAGCCACCCTGCAGAGCTCCTCTTCACACAGTAACACACCAGCTGATTGTTTTTGAGCGTCTGTGGCAAACCATCACATGTCGATTATGTGGTGTTTTCCACACTGTTGGTAGCTTTTTAAATTGGTATGAGAGACTGCTGAGAGAAACCCATAGGCGCTAGATCAACCACAAGCTTGACCAGGACTGAAGATTAGTGAGTGAGTGATTGAGTGAGTGAATGAATGAATGAATGAATGAATGAATGAATGAAGTCAATCAATCAATTAATGGAAGATTGAATGTCTCACCATTTTCTTTTGACTTCTTTGCACCAGACAAGCAACAGTTTTTTAGATCACTTGATAGATAACAATGCAAACAGCTTGAGGTTTGTTTTTCTTTCTCGACTCATCTATTAGATGGAGTCTCTGTTCGGCAGCCTGCCAGAGATGCTGGACTTCCAGAGGGTGTTTCTGCAGACGCTAGAAGAGAAAACCAGCTCGTCTCCAGACTTCATGACGCTCCAGACAGCAGAGCAGCTCAAGGTAACCGAGTGCACAAACCAGGCACACAAGCCCGTACCTTTATGTTACAATTTAGTTTCTTTTTCATTGTCTTTACTTTTTTCTACTATTTGGCAAACTCAGAAACTGCTTTCCTCACTGGGTGGATCCTTTCTGTACTACGCAGACCACTTTAAGCTCTACAGTGGCTTCTGCGCAAACCATATCAAAGTCCAGAAAGTTCTCGAACGAGGTATGTATCACCTCAGAACACCCTCTTTGTCGCATGGTTTCGATTACACCTGCACGAGTAGAAAAATAAGAGACAAAAATATCCTATTGTTAAGCTTTATCGATTTTCTTGTTGTTTGTCTGCAGCAAAGACAGACAAGGCGTTTAAAGAGTTTCTCGAGGAGAGGAATCCCACCAAACAGCATTCATCTACACTGGAATCCTACCTCATCAAGCCTGTGCAGAGGGTCCTCAAATATCCACTGCTGCTGAGAGAGCTTGTGTCGCTCACAGACCCTGAGAGCGAGGAACACTGCCATCTCACAGGTACTGTACCACATGCACTATCTACTCACAGAGCAAGAAATGGACATAAATGTTGGTCTTTATGGTTATTTATTTCTCGATAAAACCACATGAGATGCCTAAATGTCTTAATTCTTGCAGATGCGTTGAGGGCCATGGAGAAGGTGGCCAGCCACATCAACGAAATGCAGAAGATTTATGAAGATTACGGCACTGTGTTTGATCAGCTGGTGGCAGAACAGTGCAGAACCAAGAAGGAGGTTTGTATAATTGAAATGGCAATTTGGAAACAAAATTTCATAAACTCATAAACTATGTTTAGGACACATGCATAGCTAAAGAAATATCTGAAATTTCTGTAATATGTTTGGCTCAGGTAACAGAGATCTCCATGGGAGAGTTTATCGTCCATGGCTCTGCGCTCTGGCTGAACCCCATGACCTCACTGGGACGTATGAGAAAAGAGCCGGAACTCACAATTTTTAGTGAGTATGACTGACATGAATATATGGACTGGAAATATGTTTAAATATCCTCTTTATACTGTACATCGTTTTTATTTTCACCGTTGTGGTACAGTCAATCGATGAGTGTGCTGATTCCTGCTGTTTAATAGCAGCAGATAAGTACAGATCATGAAACCGTTACAGTAATAACACAGCCAATTTTCTTCACCACAGTTTTCAAAAGAGCGGTTATTTTGGTGTATCGAGAGAGCATCAAGCTGAAGAAAAGGATGGTGAGTCTGGTTTTTATAGGTTTTATAATGTTTATGCTGTAAATAATTTTTACAGCTAGCGGATGCTTTTGGGAATATGTTGTACTGGATTTGTTTCTGTACTGTATAAATTCTAATGATTCTGCTACTGTGACTAACTAATCAGACCACAGTTTATGGCCCAAACACCACTGCAATCAAGTGGTCCACAATTTCTTCATAATGCCATTATATAAAATCAGATTACTCTTTAGACCACATATCCTGCCACTGCTTCTACTGCATTGAACTGTCCTGGTGGTAATTTAAAGATCAGACCACAGTTTCTGTGTCTGACTAATCAGACCCCATTTTATGACCCAAGAGAATTCAGGATAAAGGGCTTAGAGCTTGGGGCATCCTCAGCAACATGGCATGCTACACTTTGTCCTATTAATTTAAGAGTTAACTTAAAGGGTCCCCAGCTGCTGCCTTGGCAGCCCATACTTCCCATGTTTATGCATCTCAGTGGTTTATTCCTTACGTAGCTAATTGGACTGCAGTTCCTGCTCAAATCACAGTTGTAACGAATCACAGCCTATTTAGAAGAAGAAGCTTTTATTTGTCCCATAGATATTATAGCAGAGTGAAATTCTTTGCTTTAGATCCATGATACAGTGACCCTGGAGCAGTGATGCTTAAGGGCCTTGCTCAAGGGCCTAATTGTGATAGATTGGCAGTGCTGAGGCTTGAACCCCAATCGTCCAATCAACAACCCATAGCCTCATGCCCACTGAGCCATTGGGTCCAATGCACTATGACCCAGCAGATCTGAACACAGCTCCATTCAACCCCACATACCCCACCCACCCCAAAGTGTGTCATTATATCCAATCAGATTGCAGTTACCACCCAAAATGCTACTGTGACCAATCAGACCAAAGTAAAACATCACTATACCCAATTAGATCCCAGTTCCTGCCTGTAACTTATACTTGACAATTTTGCAAGATATTTAATATAGTTAGATAGTTAATTTGCAAGATTTAATAGTTGTACTACATATCGCTTCATACTTTAAATTCAAATGCAGTGCTAATGCTTCTTATTTGCTCATATAGACATCAGCCCGCTCTGGAGATCTGGATCCTTTCAAATTCCGCTGGCTCATACCAGCTGCATCTCTACATCTGAGACCTGGAAACTCAGCAGGTGTGTTTTGCATGGTGCAACATACAATACAAAACCAAAGGGCAATTATTAGAACAATGTTTAAGACTTTTATTCTGTCTAGTAGGATCTGAGAACCCCTGTGTTTGGGAATTAGTTCACACTAAGTCTGAGGTGGAAGGAAGACCAGAGACGGTTTTTCAGCTCTGCAGCAGGTAAGATGGTGATTTATATGTAGGAGGAAAAGTGATACAGTAAATTATTTTAGCAAATCAAAGAATTTAGACATGATTCCTCCAGAGAAACCTGGACTGATTTTTCCTGCATTATATTTTTCCCTAAATCAGGATCATTTGGGGTGGAGATTGTGATACTGCTACAGCAGGATTGTATTATACCTACTGTATAGTAGTAGTTCAGTATATCAAGTAGGTTGATACAACAAGCAATGCAAACATCTCCACCATGATTTTTTTTGCTAGAAGAAAGTGACAAAAAGGCTTGAAGTTCTTCTAAATGCATCTTAAATCTACAATAATGTTCATATCATATTCATTCAGCTAGCTGATGAGCATTAACGTTTTGCTGAAATGGCATTACCATCACATAGTACAACAAGAAACTTTGTACAATCATTGTACAAATGTCTAGAAACCTTATATAAATTCTCAGAAGACAACATAAAACTAATGTACTCATTTTTACCAGTGTTTCATTCCTGTGGTTTAATGAAAATCGGCTTATGGGACATTTTCAATCAATATATACAAATGATTTATGGTCGCAAGTTTGGATCAGCTTACACCGAATGTTATTGGTTGATAACACTAACAATTCGAACTTTAGATGCTTTTGAACATGTACCTCAATGGCATCACAAAGAGCAGAAAAGGGTTTGATATCATCATTTACTTTAATGATAAAAACATTTGTGTGAGGTTTTAATTTGGGGTTTTAATTTCTATGTATACATTGTATGACAAAGACATTCTAAAGTGAACATGGACACAACAAAGCAGGCAAAAATTCCATTTTTTGGCCTCTGGGAAAAAGAGTTAGTTAATTGATAACGAGTGCCATAGATGAAGAATGAAAAGGCAAAATTTTATTCAGCTCCACCTGTTGTTTTTGTGTTATATACAGTAATCTAGAGAGCAATACGGACGTAGTGAAGGCCATCCGCTGTGTGCTGAGAGAAAATGCCAAAAGAAACACTCCAACTGAAAGAGGCTTCAGAGACAATCTGACTTTCCCTAGAAGGAGCCACCAAGCCACAGCGAGAAGTAGATCCTGGACTAAGACTCGTCAAACAGAAGAAGGCCGTCTGCTTGGTGGAGAGACATATTCAGAGCCTGGCATTCCCAAAAACCCATGTCCGTCTCTGGGCTCAGGAACCAGGCTGGGATCCCTCACCAGCTCACTGGAAGCCCAGCTTCAGAGACTAAGCTTTATGGAAGAAGTGCCACAGGAATCCAGGGGTAGAAACTCTAGTCACATGGCTATGATTGAGAACACTTCCAACATGGATGTCAGCTTCCTGCTGGTTAGGGACGACAATGTCCAGAGTCTGAACTCTGCCGTTAATGCAGGCATTTTCTATGACACAGTAATTGGGGTCCAGAAGGCTGCCATTCCAACGCTCTAGAAGATTTTGTGTCTTGGATGGGTCTAAAGGTCTAAGTGTACTAAAGCTGTTTTACTTCATCACTTATATGAAAAAGATGCAGCCCCATAAAACAGAACTTGCACATATAATGTATAAAGACTAGCAGCATATGTTCTTTTTGACAAAAAGCAGAGAAAAATACAGAAGTGGTGTAGTGTTATAGGAGAAAATAATCAATGACAGTATGGTGCCTTTAAATATGGGATCCTGAAGTCCCACAGCAATTTGACAACATTTGAAACTTATTTATTAAGAATTAAAAGTCATATATTTGGATTATTTTTTGAAATGCACTTCAGTGAATTTATTTAGGTACCTGATTCTGAAGCTAACAAATCAGCTTACCTAAGCATAAAATTTAATTCAGTTTACCCAATTTAAAATCATTGTGTATATTATATTGGATAAGCTTTAAATTAATGATAACATTTAAAACAAGGTCTTCTCAGCAGTGGACTCACAACTTTGGCCGACTGTACGATGCCTGAGCTTCTGAACACTGCAGTCACACGTTGCCTTCTCTCATTAACGCTCATTCTGGACTGATACCCGGACCACCTGTCTGTCTCTCTGTTTGTGGATATTGTTGTTCTATATTTGTACCTCTTTTTGACAAAAGCTTTTCTCAGTTCAGAACAAGAACAGCTTGACTTGATCTTTTTTTAAACTTGAACAAGAAAAAAAAATTCTAAAATATTTTCGTAAATTAAAACGATTGCAGTACACGTTTTTGTGGTTCATATGAACTGACTGTATTTAAAGTACCTCTGAATATGTCTTTTGTAGTCTTGTAATTTATTTGTAAATTATGGTATATCCACTACCTGAGCAGCTCTTTTTGTAAAATATTGATATTAAGCGTATGTTGTAATATTTAATAAACTTTCTCTTATACTCTTCTGCTTTGACTTGAAATTTGTGTTAATCTTCTTGTACTTTTATTAGACACACAAATAACAAGCAGCTCACAAAGGCTAACCACATTCTGACCCACATGACTTACAATACTGTCTTTTCGAGTTCCAAATGCATTTGTTGGTTCTATTCAATTGCTGCTACATGTTTACATGTTTCCTATGTCATTGTTTTGATTGCAACTTCTATTGAAACGGATCCTCCAAAATGAATGTATAAATGAAATGAATAAAGCACAGTGAAAAATATATTTAAGCTTAAACTTATGGCAGCCCTGAATATATTTATATCAGCAGGTAAGAAATATGTTGACGCAATAATAATAGCAAATAATATCACTGAAATAATAGCACTAATTTGCAGATTATGGTTGAGAAGCTGGGATAAATTCTCCTATACAAAACATAAAGCTCTGACATTATCTTAAGTCACATTTCCAGCAGTCATAAACTTCAAATCCCAACAGACACCACCACCAACACACACACACACACACACACACACACACACACACACACACACACACACACACATTTCTTCTGCTCATAGATGCCAAGCTACTGATGGTTCAATCAGCCTCAAACTCACATTTTAAAAGAATTCTCATTCTTTGTACACATTGCAAGTTTACGATTGTATCCAACATTATCAAGCCTTTTGTTTGTGATGTTTCTTGTTCACACGTGTGTGTGTGTGTGTGTGTGTGTGTGTGTGTTTGTGTGTGTTTGTGTGTGACACACAGGTGTTTAAAAAGTTTGTTAAAGTGTGAAACCTACAAAACTGTACAATAAGACAATTCAGTTCAATTCAATTTATATGTACAGAACTTTTTTTTCAGATCTATCTATTCTTTTCTTCTTTTTTTTTGCTTATGCAAACTCCATTACAGTAATTCTGAATTTAAGTTTTCTTTTTTAAAGGACAGTGAAACCTACCACTTCATGCTGCTCGTGTGGCCTACAAAGAGAAAGAATAGTGCTCAAATGAGTCATAATGACAGCTCTTTTCTCGAGCGCTTGCTTTGTGTAGAACTTAAGTGGGCGATGATAATCATGAGTGTGTGGGAGGAGGAGCTTTCATACCACCTCTGAGTGCCACATGATCGTGGTCACCTTTTCAATCCGAGGATAGGGGGAGAGATTGCTATCTGGTACGGAGCTGAAATAATGTTTCACACCTCTCAGAGAAAGTATAGTTTAAGTAAATCCTCTGCTTTCTCTCTCTTCCACTCTCTTTTTCCTGCTTGTGGCTCACTGAGGATAGGACTGAGACTGGAATTTTTGTAAGCTCATGCAAAATATAAAGAGGTGCAAGCATGGAAATTTTACTGGAGAAATTCAAGAAGGAATGAAACAGTGAATGTGATGTGTGATGAGAAGCCAGCGTTGCCACAGTAACACTTTTGTGGAGGAGTGCAAGTCCAACCCACTTCACTCACACATAAACAGTGTGTGAAGCTCCAGCCATGACACACACTCCCTCTCTTCTGCACGAAGGGGCGCTCTGAACACTGATGAGTGTGTGAGGAAAAAGGGGGAATAAAGATCAACTCTGTGCTCTTTTCTCGTACTTGGTATTCACACATGGACACACACTCACACACACACACATCTCAGCATGCTGGAACCTGGAGTTTCAAGTCACTGATTTTTTTAGCCTCATTCTCTCAACACTCCTTGGACACAAATCTTTCTGACTTCACACGTGGTTGGATGTGTAAGACCTCACACACACCTCACTGATGAACAGATTGTCAGGACACCTCTTGGGTCTTGCTGTGGAAACTGGGGTTATGAGTCCAGGTTTGTACACTTACTCTACTCTTTCTCTTCCCGAATAAAGTGTCAGAAGAAATTCTACAAGTTGATTATTGCTATTACTATCTGTTTTATGTATTATCTGCTAAAGTAGACATGAGTTACAGTATATGTGACTTCCGGGAAAAACAATTCACATGGTGCGAGTTTCACATTTTCGACTATATATGGTTCTGAAAAATACAGCCATGAACTGAAATATCCATCATTTTTAAAGTGATTATGCCAAATGTCAAAAACAACAGAAATTTGCATTTAAAGAGGTAACGAATGTTTTCTGATTACAACCTGAATTGATTAAATTAATTTTTATCAAACAGCTATCCAAGAACTTCATTAAACACACTTAGCTAGCATAGTTTAGTCATCTTTTTTGCCACTGGCTCCTTACAAAACAACCAAAACATTCCAAGGAAAGCTTACAAAGCTTACAATGAGATGATTATAATCGGTCATGCCCAATCACAGAAGCAAAGTGCTGCTGTCTGTCGGTCATTAAACGCAATGAGCACAATGAGTGTTGATTTGAAGGCAGGTGATACAACGTCCTCTCCTGCTTTTGTGCAGATTCATGCTGAGTCAAATCTCTAATGCTCATGGCTGAGGTGGGTTTTCACATGATTTGCACCAAAGTCAGTGAACTGATTGTCTTTTCTCACTGTACTGGTTTATTTTCATCATCCAGTATAAAATCCAGCTCATAACTCTGTGTAAACCTACATTAATGAAAAATCAAACAGCACATCGTGTACAGACTGATCAGGTGTCTGTCATTCCTTCTTTAGTTTTATTTAAGAAAAATGTCACTAACAAGTAACGAAATGTCATCTCAAACGTATGAAAATGTTTTTTGTAGAGTAAATGTTTGTCTCTTCACTGATATCATTTAGAGTTCCTGATTCCTGAGTTACTGAGGTTCTTCGCACATCAAATTTCAATTCCTCACCCACTTGCTGCTATAACAGAAGTGTATATATGTTTGCATTAACTCTGTGTATACAACCCTCTTTTGCACAATGTTTTGTACAATTTTCAGAATGCACGGTGGTCTGTGCTATCTTGTGTTTTTTTTGGATTGTATTGTCTCTGCACTGTTTGCACTAGGTCTTTCACGTTGCACTTTATGTGGCTAGGACAACTTACTTTCAGTCTTTAGCTCTATCTTGTCTCATGTAGCTTTGTGTTGTTTTATGTAGCACCATGGTCCTGGAGGAATGTTGTTTCATTTCACTATGTACTGCGTCAACTTCTTGATTTGACTTATTATTCAAAGATATTTTGTCACATATAAATTACAGCACAGTGAAATTCTTATTTCACATATCCCAACTTTGGAGGTTGGGGTCAGAGCACAGGGTTAGTCATGACACAGCACCCTTAGAGCAGAGAGGGTTAAGGGCCTTGTTTAAGGGTCCAACAGTGTCAGCTTGTCAGTGCTGGGGCTTGAACCCCGATCCTCCAATCAACAAAACGATCCTCCAATCAACAAAAGGCTTATCTGCTTGAGCCACCACTGCCATTATTAGCAACAAAGCAGTGCTTAGAAACTCCAAAATGTAATACTTGATAAATATTTATAAAAGAATAATAGCACAGCTTTGTTAATATGCACCTCTTAATGTGTTTGCACTCTAGGGAAGGAAGTAAAAAAGGTTTAGTGTTCTTAGCTTCCTAAAAGTGTCTGATTTAGAAGTGAGGGACAAAGCAATGAACTACAAAAACAGCTATAGACTTAACCTTTAGGGTGTTCTAATGTTTAACAGAAAATAATGAATTAATTGGCATTTTATAGTTTCGTTACCGTAATACTTAGTTTTTACTAGTATTAGATTGAGATTGATAATTAGTTTAAAGTATTATTAAGAAATGTTAAATGAATGCCTTCTTACTCCATTGTAAAGTCAAGAGTCAAGTCAAATCAAGAAGCTGTTTTGCAAATTGTCATTTGGACCATATATAAATATCTGATGCAGTACATAGTGAAATGAAATGGGACCTGGTGCTACATAAAGACAGAGCTACATTAGACAACACAGAACTAAGGTCTAAAAAGAAAATTAATTTATCCAAATAAAAGACGTGTGTAATCTTATGTAAACAATGTAAGACAAGATACAGATAAGTGCAAACAGATAATACAGTATAGTAAAAGACAGTTACACGATACAGTCTGTTGAATTTTTCACTCACTCTCAGTCATTTAAGCTTAATAAAGATGCTGAGGTTAGTAATTATGGGTAATCCATGTTGTCATAACAATATAACAACTGATTAATAATCAGCACTTTATGTGAAGTGGTACCAGTTTTTATACTGTACGTCTTAATACGAATACCACACACTCCGTTTTCTGAACCAATGCAGAATCTGGCTAAGTTCTACTTTCTTTGTACTATAACAGCTTTAATAATAGAAGACGCTGAAGACAATACATAATTAAACAGCTCTGATTTTATTCAGTATGAGGCGTTTAACGATGCGCTCAAGGTATTCATCAACTTTTAAGAACATATCATTTCCAGTAATACTGCCCATGACTGAATATCCTGGCGAAATAATAAAGAAACATTTTGGCACACACACTTTACGGTTTTGGAGATTACATGACAAGAAAGCAGGGTTAAAGAAATAACATGTAGAGGCAGAAAGAGTTGGAGAGACAGCACTGTGAGAGAGGAAGCTTTGAGAATCTTTTTTTTTCCCACGCTCCCTAAAAAAGTCCAGGGCGACAAACACAACAACCCAGGATTCAAAGCAATACAAACCTACCCCTTATTCATACACGAGGCAAAACAGCTTTAAGGGGCATTTCTGAGCAAAACATTTAACATAATATTAAAGATGGTTTTCATTTGTCAGTCACAGAAACTCGCTCTTTAAACTCAGATCAGGTCAAAAACATACCAAAGGCACGATTTTCCCACAGTGTGTTATTTTTTGCTAGGTCAGGACAAGCCTGTGACATTTCTGCTACTTGTGTACAGAATATTTACTGATTAAATATTGTCATGACCTTTGCTGAAGTGCCTTGTAAAGAATGCAGTTAGCACAGCGATAAAAGTTTAGCAGGAACAATGAGTAATAACAGGAAGACAGCGCAACAGAGTTTCCTGTATACACTTAATTTGTTTAGGGGTTTTTGAGCCGTGGTACAGATGTGACTCTTTTCACTATAAGTGACCTATTTTTTTTAAAGATGTGATTTCATGACTGATATGGATTTCTGATCACGATGAACATGGCTTAAGAATACTCTTGGAAATCCTGTCAGGTTTCCTCAGTCAGTTTAGCTAATATAAGCTAGCCAGAGAGGATTAACAGAGACCATCTTAGCGGATAGCCTGTAAAGCTAGTTTATGTTAGCTTGCTCAGTACAAGTGAAATTAATAACATTAATAATTTAATAAATTAATTTAATAATTTAATGAATTAATAACAGAAGTGAAATTAATAACATTTATGAGCATGACTTAGTAAATACTGTAGTAATTGATTAGACTGAAATTTTCTAATAACACACACACACACACAGCATTTTATTTCCATTCTTCAATAGACTTCAGAAGTTTATGACTGTTACTTCATTTCACAATTCTTATAAATATCACCACTGGTCAAGGCAAAATATTTCTGCCTTTTTTCTTATTGAAGTCTATATAATCTGTATATATCAAAATATCAGCACACATCAATTGGGAAAAAAATCAGATCTTTGAGGTGGATTTAATGTTTAAAAACATTTTACTTTATTCATATGAAATCCCATCACACAGCCCTTACAGCAGGGCTTAAAAGTATGACACTAGTTAAACCGCTTCTTCTATTTTGTATTTGTTTTAAATTTAACATAATGTAAAATTATTTCATATATTTATATATTTTATAAATTATATCATATTTTTCCATTGATGAAAATGATTGAGTGCAGAACCAAAACCAAATACCAAACCAAACCAAAACCAGAACCAGAATGAAATAAAGAAGACAAAGCAAAATGACAAAAATAATTCATTTCACAAGGACATCACAAGGTTAGAGCTGTTAGAGCTGAGGGTGTAAATGGTACCTTTTATTCAGTGGGAGGATTGGGAGAAGAGGTGGGGTGACAAAGAGACAGTAATTTTGTACATTTATTTCGTCCACTCATGCGTCTCGGTGCAGGTGGTCATGTGGGAGGTCCACACACTGCAGTAATTAGCGATATAGATGTTTACTGTGGATTATTTTAATCACGGGTTTACAGCAGTGTGTACAAGCACAATTTTCCCATCAAAGAGTACTTTCCATTTGTCTAGCTATAACTTCTTCTACATCTTGAGAGGAAAAGAAGAACTTCAGTAGGTTGAAGGGTTTCTGGTGTATTTTACATGGGTTCTTTTTATGGTTTTAACGGAAGCTGATTTGGCAGATGTTCTTTGTCGCTGTGAGAAAATAAATATGGCTCATTGTCATGACGTGAGCGACCGAATGACCTTCAGGTGAGGATGCGTTTATTCACTGTTCAGGGTTAGTGCACTTAGATTGCCATCAGTTCCACATCGGGCTAACACCAAGGACAGGGCTAGAGGATTTATTTATTTATTTATTTACAGAAAAAAAAATTTTAATTAACAGGAAAATGTAAAACTCTAAGCTGGCACGTTTACTTGTATTTGAATTGTTTTTGTTTGTTTGTGTTTGATATGTTTTGTAGTAACAGATTCCTTTTCGTCTTTTAGGTTAAATCTTCCCGTGGTCCCGTGATGCATCTGTACCGCACTACGAACCCCATTAAGAAAGTGAGTATTAAGATCGCAGATTATACGACATGACTGATGTGCGATTCTCTTTATCAGCATTGCACGTCCTTATCTAAGAATTACACCAACTGCAATAGCAAGACGAACAAAGGAAATGGGCGATTTTACGTTTTCATGCTGGCTGGCAGAGATAAGAGCAAAATCAATTAACTCTTACAAAACAGGCATGCTTGTCCACATAGTAGACTGGATTTTTCAAAGCTAATATTTTACCTGCCATTTTTTTAGACAAGAAGATTGTTGTAGTCCCCTCAGCGCCCATTGCCAGAGGGGCTACTCCGCAGTCGGACAAGCAGAAAGAATAATTAGCCTTTTCAAAAAGCACAACATCACTTCCACGGTGCTGAAATGCAGAGTTAAAATGCAGATTGTTAATGTCCTAAAAAGCAAAAAGGGAAGGAGGGAGGGAATGAGAGAAAAAAAATAGAAAAAATACAGTCTCCCATCCTAGGCACCAGCCCCATGCGCCTCATCTGTCAAGACGTCACGCTTGCTTGCTCAGTTCAATTCTCATTTCGCTCTTTATCGCAGCCCGCTGGAGCCCGTGCTGAGGAAATTATCTGGCCTGAACAGTGGTGATAGGGAGACGCAGCGCGAGGACGGGGGCCGCCGCCGCCGCCGCAAGGTGAAAGGAAAATAGACAGAAAAAAAAGGAGAAGGACGCCAATGAAATCATGCCCTCGTCCACCATGCAGATCTTCGCCTTCATCTTGGCGCTGCTTGGGGTTCTGGGTGCCACTATGGCCACGTTGCTGCCCAACTGGAAAGTTAGTGTCGCCATGGGCTCAAACATCATGACCGCAATCTCACAGATGCAGGGCCTGTGGATGGACTGCACCTGGTACAGCACGGGTATCTTCAGCTGCACGCTTAAGTACTCCGTACTGGCGCTGCCTGCTTACCTTCAGACCGCCCGCACCACCATGGTCCTCTCCTGCCTGCTGGCAACTCTCGGGCTCTGGCTGGCTGCCCTGGGGCTTAAATGTACTCACTGGGGTGGTAGTCAAAGCTCCAAGGTACAAACTGCAATTGCTGCCGGAACATGCTTCGTCCTTGCAGGCTTCCTGTGCCTCGTCCCAGCATCCTGGTTCACCAATGAGGTCATCACCAGCTTTATGGATTCTAAAGTACCTCAGAGTGGAAAGTACGAGCCGGGGGGTGCCGTTTATGTGGCATTTGTGTCGGCTGGGTTTTTCTTAGCCGGAGGTGTAATTTTTTGTCTTTCATGTCCCAGAAAACGGGACAGGGCCACAAATTGCGGGGTATCCAACCCTGACAAGTTAATAAGGCAGGAGCAGCAGAAAAAGGAGCAGAGAGAACAACAGAGCCAGACGGAGCCACCGGAGCCAGAGCTGGAGCACAAAGAGAAAGCAGTACAGGAGAAACTCCAGCTGGAACAGCAGCAGCAGCAGCGGTACTACTCCCCATCTCGCAAGGGACCTCAGGACACCAAGGCCCTCTACAGCCTGCAGGACTATGTCTAAAAAATCTGAACAGTCTCAGGGAACGAGTCTCAGTTTGTACACGCGGCTGTCAGAAGCGATGAAAGGAGGAAAGAGGGAGGAGTGATGACGCCAGTGATGCTTTTCTCCCCCTTTCGTCCGTTTTTTTATGTACTGTGACCGTTATTGTAAGTGGAGATGTTTCTAGAACCATAGCCGGAACTGTAAATCCTCAGGTGAAACACGCACTGATTCAAGGAACATTAAATATGCGGGCATGAAAAAGTTCTGACTGTGTTTGTGTTGTTAGAGATAACGCTGCTACATGCCAAAGCTTTAAAATTTGAAGTCTGCATGTGACTGACGGCTGAAATCATTTCATTACACGAGATGAAAGCGGCTCTTTGGAAATAAGCTCTTTATTCAAATGAGGCATTATTGCTGTTTATAGCTTGATCTCATTGCAGAATGCTTGGCAGATATGAGAAAACACATCACCCAAAAACATTGACTTACACCATTTCGACATGATGAGTATGGCACAATACGAAGTCTAAACCCCAGCGTAGAAACAGCACAATGTCTTGTCTTTATTTTCCAAAGTGTCTGGTGGAGGTGAAACATATTGAAGCACACATCATTTGAGGTAATGATGCTCTTTGCTTTCCCATTAGCTTCGCTCCGGATGGGTGCACGCTGCTCATTTATTGCATGTAATCCAGCTCTCCTCCTCCTCTTCCTCCTCCTCCAAACACACACACATACACACTCTCTTGCTGCAGGGGTAATGGGGTCTTGCACCCAATCATTTTTACCATGTGTGGCTGCCTGTCATTGGTGCAGTAAATGCAGCAGGGGCTGTTCTGAGGGACGCTGACATGGCTGCAGCCTGTTCTGTCCCTCATGGATTTTTGTGAAAAGATTCCCTTCAGCCATGTCTGAACCATTTAATAGGTTTGGCAAAACATTCCTCGCTATAGGTCATGGTTTACAGAAAGAAAGGTTGTTTTTTTTGACAAGAATCTAAAAAAGGACTCAAAGAGTTTCACCTACAGACTTGGTTTATTATGTTTAGAGACTTTTGTTGTCGACATGTTTAGTGTATGATGTTTGTTTCTTTGGAGGTTAAGGTAGCTATCTAAGTAAAGGCAGTTCTATAAACTCGCATCATTTTTTAAAATAAATCTCATCCAGTTCTTCAGTGATGTTACTCAGATTTGCTATCATTTATAAGCATGAAACGTGTAAGTGAACGCTGGAACGACATGTGGCGGCCATCTTGAAAAAATTACTTTATTCCTAAAAAGTGATGCAAATGTTAGTCATTCCACCTTAAACTTAACCCTTGTGTTATGTTTTCTCTTTGGTCCCTTTGCTGCTGTTTGGGTCAAATTGACCTGGGGCAAGTTCTAATTTGGTTAACAAAATACACTATAGTAAAGACCTCGTGGTGTAAATCTAGAGACTAAATTGTTTCATTTTGAACTGATTTATCAAATGATGAATGACAATAAAATCAAGAGAAAAAAAAAGATTATCTGTAAATGCGAATGATTTACAACAAATGCAAAACACTTTATAAAAATATAAAACAGGTCAGTTTGAGCCGAACACCACACAGAGGTTAAAGTAGTGGCTATGGATTTTCCTTGCTATCAAATAATTATTTTTAAATAAGAGAATATGTAGATTTATGATTGTTGTTTGAAAATATTTGATTATATGAAGATGCAGTATTACAGAAGGTATTTAGGATACAATCAGACTTTCATTCATTGTTTCAGCAACCTTAGCCTCGTAGCTCCAGTAAAACGATGAAGCAGCACCAAGAATGTCTCGTCTGCTCGATTTCATTAGATTTACATTTACATTCATGGTATTTGGCAGACACGTTCATTACCCTGAGAGATAGTGCTAGTAAATTTCATTAGATTTCTAGTGAGCAGGAAACCATATAAATAAGATTATGGCCAAAATAATGATCTATTAGCCATGTTTAAATCTGTAAGTTCTTCATGAAACACTCTCATCTCATTGAAATAACAACTTCACATACTGGACCATTGGCCAATGCAGTGATTTTTATCTTTATTTTTATTATATACCACAGTGCTAATGAGTTCTCAACTCTGGTTTTAACCTTTAAACAAAGAGTTTCCAAAGAGTGGGGCGTTTTGACAGAAAAGACACTATAAAAGCAGGGAAATCTTTACTCAGTGAGGAGAATCTTGCTCAACTTGAAATAACTCTAAATTGTGTCCTTTGTCCTCTCACTTCACTCTGCATGTGGGCACAGAATAAAATGATGCCTAACGGCAAACATAGCGTGCTCATCATAAATTAGGTCCTCCAGGCAGATAGTTTAATAGCAATGTTTTTTTAAGGTTTTTTGTCCTTTGCGCATTTTTGTCAATTTATGGCACAGATCAGGGAATGCATCTATGAACAAATGTATGCATTATATATAATTCTTTTTTTCTGCTGATTAATATCTTCTGTGGTTTAAAAACAAATGTAGGGTTTTTTTCAGCACTTATTAAAGCACAAGCCTGTAAAAGCCTGTCTTTGTCTTTCTTTTGAATTGTCTGACTGTTGATGTATGAATGTCATTGAGGATGTTATAATTGATAGTAATTAAGATCTCCAATCGGTGATTTCAATCAAATTCAATGCAAAGGAAGAACATTTTGAAAGAAAATGGATGATTAGATCTACAGACCTCAGTAAGGGGGGAGTGTGTGTTTCTGAGGTGCCTCAGTCAGCTGGGGAATCGCTGCTCCGTATGAGTCTCCATCTCCTCCCTCTGTGAAGCAATGGAGCGACAAATACACTCCATTGACACGGCTGACTGATCTCACCTCATTGACGTGACAGAAAGCGTTCCTGATAATCCAGCCCATGTTTCCCACTCCACTCAAGCAGATCTTCAACACACCTGCTTCTGGATTTCATCTTAAATGATTTTAAATGATGATGATTTTGAAACCAATGATGGTTTCTTTACCAATCTTATCCATGATGTGATATTTCAAGGAAAGAAAGAATGTTCCATGTAGAAAACGAACCAAAGAAGCCTCTAGGACTTGTTTTGAGAGCACACACTCTTTCAAAAATGGGTTCCTCAAGAGATCCTTTAAAGGGTTTCTATTTCTTGGTTTTATTTGGAACCTGCCGATTTTTTTTCTTTCCCTTTTTTGTTTAAGAAACACAAAAAAGTCGTTTAAATTAAAGGACACAAAACACAGTTTTCCAGTTATAAAATATTTTATTAATTATTGAAATGTATTAAGTCAATCAACTGACATTTTATATTTACCCATACTCTATATTTTCTATATTTCAATTCAATTCAATTCAAATTTATTTGTATAGCAATTTTAACCATGGACATTTTTTCAAAGCAGTTTTATAGACCATAAGAAACATAATACAAAAGGTTTCATATTATACAAAGATTAACATAATATAAAAATTTAAGATTAATATTAGACATATTTAAATGTGTTTGTATTTATCCGAACAAGTCTGAGGTGACTGAGGCGACTGTGGTGAGGAAAAACTCCCTTAGACGGAAGAGGAAGAAACCTTGGAAGGAACCAAACTCAAAGGGGAACCTCATCCTCATTTGGGTGACACTGGAGGGTGTGATTATAAATATAATTCTGACAATTGTGTATTGATGAGGAGGTTGTTCTCCTCAAACTCCTCATATTTAGGGACATTCGAGACAAAGTAAAAAAGGAATGTATTAATCTATTGTATCTAACATGGATCAATGAGCACATAGTTACAGTATAAGTTTATCTTAAGTTTATACAAAATTATCGCTTATAAGATTTTAAAAATGTTTGGATTTTTGTATCTCCTCGGTTGAAAATATCATGCACACCCTCCTTCACACCTCAGACTGATTTTGGAGTAGAAACCCACATAGACACACAGGTAGGACATGTGAAGCTTCACACTGGGACAGAACCCGAGGATAGAACCCGAGACTGTGGAGCTGTGGCTGTGTCGCCCACGTGTTGATTACAGATCAGCATAACAGAGTTAGAGAGATCTCCTTTAACCTGTCACACATCTCTATATGCATACATTTTCCCATGTGGTCGGTGATAACAGCTATATGAGTCATACTGTGCTCTTATTAATAGAAAGACTCAACCTTTTATCTGCTAACTCTATAGAGCAGGAGTGGAGAGAATGTTCCTGTATGTGTAAAGAGGGTTTGTGATAAGTGTCCTAGCTTTCTCTGTCTGTCTGTCTTTCTTTCTCTCTGTCTTTCTCTCTCTCTCTGTCTGTCTCTCGCTCTCTCTCTCTTTTACTGCCTGTTTGTCCACCTGTCTCTCCTTCTCACTCTCGCTCTCTCCATTACTTCTTTCTGTCTGTCTGTCTGTCTGTCTCTCTCTCTGTCTCTCTCTTTCTTCTACTCTGTCTCTGTCTGCTTGTCTGTCTGTCTCTCTCTCTCTCTCTCTCTCTGGCTCTCTTTGACTCTATCTCTCTTTTTTGTCAGTGTGGACTGTCTTATGTTCTTTCTGTGTCTTTGTGGGTTTCCTCCAAACTTCCAAAAACATTGCCAAAGATTGAAGAGGTTTGTGTGTATGGTGATTTCCTGCCAGATCCACTGCAACCCTGACCACGAATGAAAAAAATTAATGATTTGTTGAGTGAATGAATGAATGAATGAATGAATTATTTGCTGAATACATTTATTAGTGAATAAATCAATGCTTTGGTGAATGAATGAATGAATGAATGAATGAATTGGTGAATTGGTGAATGAATAAATAAATCAGTGATTTGGTGAAATAATGAATGTTTTATAACATAATTGCAATGGAATAATCAAATGCAAATAGATGTATTTAAAATATATGTATGATTTAAAATAGTTGAATGAGTATGAAATGACATTTTATATTGCACTGCATATATTATGATTTTGGTTTTATTTAAGAGCAAAACAAAAAGTAGAGAAGGTTACAACCACAAACACAACACACCTGAAAACAAAAAGACCTACAACGCATTACAGATCTCATGCTTCAGAACATCTTCCCTCTGTCTATTAGAACTGATTTAATTCATTTGTCTTATTAAACATAAAAATGGGTGTGCGGATTTATTCAAGAGAGCTGTTTATTTTGGGAAACTGATCTGACAGCTATGTATTAATACACTTAGAGGCTTAAATAGTAACTTCAAGGTTTTAACAGTAACTCTGTATAACAAAGACATTGATTATTTTCCTGTTACAGCACAGTCCTTTGTGTATTATTCCTCACTTATTCAACATTGCATTCATCATTTTTCTCTCTCGGCTATTATTTCTGTTGTTTTTAATCTTTTTTTTTAATTTTTCTAACAGATATTTTTTCTTTGTATTTCATGTTTGTTTATGTATTAATATTAGTTAATATATAGATTTATATTTCAGAGGTGTTTGCCATGTTCATTTAAGTTAAAGAAAACAGCAATTTAAACAATTTAAGCAGAGCAACTTTTACTGTGCACGAGTGTGAGGTGTGTAAATGTCCAGTAGGGGGCAGCACTAACTCAGTATTTCAGTGACACTCAGCTTCACAACCACTCAAGTTATTTTAAAATAATTGAAAAAAATAATTATTTTAATTATGTTATACGTATCTGAAGTATTCTGTTAAGACCTTGTTTGTTTGACCTGAATTTTTTTTTTTTGTGACATTACATTTTGAGAATATCCAAACTTCACTTTAATTAGTTGTTTAATTGAGTAATATTTCACTTTATATTTGTAGCTAATTATCCTATAGCTAATAAGCCTGGTAACTATGTGTATAGCTCATGTTAGCTAGCTTTAAATACAAATGTAATGTAGCATATCAAAATGTTAGCTAACTTTATATACAAATGCATTGTTAGCAAAGCAAAATGTTAGCTAATTTTATACACAAATGTATTGTTAGCAAAACAAAATGTTAGCTAACTTTATATACAAATGTAATGTTATAGAATGAAATGTTAGTGAAACAACAGGCTAGCTAGCTTTAAATACAAATGTAATGTAGCATATCAAAATGTTAGCTAACTTTATATACAAATGCATTGTTAGCAAAGCAAAATGTTAGCTAATTTTATATACAAATGTATTGTTAGCAAAACAAAATGTTAGCTAACTTTATATACAAATGTAATGTTATAGAATGAAATGTTAGTGAAACAACAGGCTAGCTAGCTTTAATTACAAATGTAATGTAGCATATCAAAATGTTAGCTAACTTTATATACAAATGTAATGTTATAGAATGAAATGTTAGTGAAACAACAGGCTAGCTAGCTTTAATTACAAATGTAATGTAGCATATCAAAATGTTAGCTAACTTTATATACAAATGTAATGTTATAGAATGAAATGTTAGCGAAACAACAGGCTAGCTAGCTTTAAATACAAATGTAATGTAGCATATCAAAATGTTAGCTAACTTTATATACAAATGTATTGTTAGCAAAACAAAATGTTAGCTAACTTTATATACAAATGTAATGTTATAGAATGTAATGTTAGCAAAGCAACAGCCTAGCTAGCTTTAATTACAAATGTAATGTAGAATATCAAAATATTAGCTAACTTTATATACAAATGTATTGTTAACAAAACACAATGTTAGCTAACTTTATATACAAATTTATTGTTAACAAAACAAAGTGTTAGCTAACTTTATATACAAATGTATTGTTAGCAAAACAAAATGTTAGCTAACTTATATACAATTGTATTGTTAGCACAACGCAATGTTAGCTAGCTATATATACAAATGTATTGTTAGCGAAACAAAATGTTAGCTAGCTGTATATACAAATGTAATGTTAGCAAAACAAAAGGTGAGATAGCTTTATATACACATGTAACGGAGCATAACAAAATGTTAGCTAACTTTATATACAATTGTATTGTAAGCAAAATGAAAGGTTAGCTAGCTTTATACACAAATGTAATGTGAGCTTGCTTTGTATACAGATGTAATACAAGTCAGTTTTGTGTACAAATTTATTGTTAGGTAACACTGTAGAAAATGTCGTTTTAGTTAGTTTTATATACAAAAGTAATGTTGGCTAACTTTGGAAACTATTGTAATGCTAGCTAGCTTTGTGAACAAATGTAATCACAGCTAGCTTCATATACAGATGTAATTTAAGTTAGCTTTCGATACAAATTTAATGTACTGTATATACTCTGTATATACAAATGTATTCTTAGCAAGATTTGTGTTCAAACTACTAGAGAACAAATTGGTTTAGTAGCATGAACAATAATTGTTATTGAATGCAATGTATAGGGTTTTTTTTAATGTTTTAGGTGAAAATGCTTTAATATTCCTATTATCAATAATCAATAAAGATTTTCAGGTTTTTATTATAGTGATTTACTTTGTATGTCTTTATCGTTACTGGAGTATTAAAACCAGAGCCGATCCTGACCTCCCTGGGGCCCTAAGCAAAATTCTGCTAAGGGGCCCTCCTACCTGACCCGTGAGCCATGTAAACCATTTGCCACACATTCACACTTGACACCCCACTGCTCCCACTACAAACCTCCCTCCTTTTAAAAAAAGTTTACTCCATCTATCAGTCAAAGAGTAAAACAATACAGAATTAAATGACGTATAAATCTTTATTGAATGGAATATTTTAAATAGAATTTTGAGTTGAATATTAGCAATTGTAATTCAAATGTAATTCCTGATATCAAAAATATGGTTACTACTAGAAATCACATTTTAAGTATTGAAAACTGAATTCTTGATATCAAAAATCCATATCATGTGAATGTATAAAAGCTAAAATGGCTTGCCATACCGTATCACTGTGTTTTATAGTATGCATGAGAGCAATACTTGATCCCTGATGGTTATTATTTACTGAGGGATGTGCATTCATAGTGACCTGCCATTATGCCCATTCCAATGTAAATCCAATGGTTTCCATATTGCATTAACGTTGTTGTAACCTTGATTGAGAGACTATAAACATTGTCATTTAGGAGTTATATCACGCTACCTTTTGTACTGGTCCCCACACAGATGTTGCTGCTGGAAAGCGCGCGTGTCATTTCGTGCACGATTGCACGCGCATATGAACGCATGTTCACGCGCGGCGCGGTCATCGAGCTGCCGTTTATAAACACCGTTGCCCTTGGGCGTTTATTCACGCGAATGTTCACGCAATAAATTGTTGTGTGACAGACAGACAGACCAAGAGATGCACCGGCAGCACTGCACAGCTAATTTAGCTAGTCAGATAGAGACAGAATCACATCAACTGAACTTTACTGTTTTGCTCTTGCTGACATCAAACTTGAAGAGAACACAAGTTTACCTGATTGCTGTTCTCGCATTTCACTCTCATTTTGTTTTTTCTTTTCTTTTCATGGCCAGATGGACAGCTCCGCTTCATATTGTCACCTACACAGTAAACATAAACACGCGCTGTAAAATGAGGCAGGCGGAGGCGGAGCCTTGCGTAATTTGCGGGGCCCTACGCAACTTGCGTAGTGAGCGTATAGGGCCGATAGGCTCTGATTAAAACGCTTGCAGCGATGACGTCGGTAGAGTTCTTTTGTTTTTCTACATCAAATTCTCTGCTAATATTCTCTTGCTGCCTGGAAATCTTCTGCAGCTCAGTCATGTGTCATGTGATGTACACAATCACACACTGCTGTCTCAGAGAAATCATCTCAGGGCCAACATGCAGAAGGATTCCTGGAGCACACCAGTCTGTTAAAATCTCTAAGCGGAAACATCCCAACTTTGATTAACAAATTTTGTCGAGTTGGTGTGTGACATTGATGAAGGTCAACTATATAATTACATGAAGCAAATACTTTTTTTTTATTATGGCTGAATCATAATAAAATTAGACACTAATGATTAAATACAAAACTTTACATTCTTCTACATGCTTTTCAATTTGAACAATTTTCATATGAGGTGAACTGACTTGGGAATTGCAAGTACATGAGTGAATGATCATAATCTAATTAGTATTTGAATGCAGATAAAATCCAGATTATGCAGCCATAAATTACATAATTAGTACTGTGGTGCTGTAGATGTGTGTAGCATGATCATTTTTTAAAATTAAATAATATATATATATATATATATATATATATATATATATATATATATATATATATATATATATACATATATATATATACAAGAAATATACAGCAACAACACTAATAGCAGTGAAGAAAGCAACAGCTTCAAGAACAGAAAGCACAATTCTTTTTGCTTATTTACTGCACAGATGGAAAAGTAAAGTTAATTTGTTGTAGGTTTTTTTTTTTATTAGTTGTCATGGCTGTCAGTTTCTAACCAAGTATTATGTGAAATATTGGTACGGAGGGTATTTTGCCTTATTTTTCAGTGTGTATGGAAGACTATCGGGCATGCAGCTCACTTTCCCCAATAGACAACACCCAGTAGAGCACTTCATCATGTTTTCTCCATTGTAAGGGCACTGTTAAGGGCATTTTATTTCTCTGGCATGAAATAAATAAAAGAAATACCTTTTAAGGTACATGACACATTATCCAGCTCATCGAGGCAGTATCGCTTTTGTCACTCACTAACACCTCTCTCAGCAATCAAACCAGTCACACGAGGCTTAATTAGGAAATGAGCACTCATCATTTGTCTGACAAGCAGCTCAGTCTGCAACAAATTATTTTGGCTAAAGAATCATCTCAAGCCGGTTTCCGAGGGGCTGTTTGGTGCGAATTGATGATGAGCATCTCCGGAGGAGGAGATCTGAAATGCGTCAGGATCAACAGGATCAGATGAGCATGGGCTGAGGACACAGTGCAGAACAGGATGGAGCTGCTATTTCTGAAATGTTTTAGTCTGTTAGTCAAGAAGTCAAGTCAAGATTCAAGAAGCTTTTATTGTCATTTCAACAATATATAGCTGTTGCAGTACACAGTGAAATGAGACAATGTTTCCTCAGGACCATGGTGCTACATAGAACAAAGACAGAGCTAAGGACTTAAGTAAGTACTGTAGTGCTAGATACATAAAGTGCATCTGTGCAACCTGGTGCAAACAGTGCAGGACAGGCCAAAAAGAAAGTGTAGGACAAAAGACAGTGCTAACAAGAAAAACAAAACATTACATAAAACACAATACAACAAAGACAATACACAAAAAAACAGCACTGTAAGTACTGTATGTTTTACAATATTGCGTGTGCAGAAATACTGGAATGAACACGGTAGTATAGCAACAGTTACCTGAGATATTGTAAAGTATTGTGCAAAACAGCAATCGACTGAAATGTGAGACAGCACGTGCAAAGAGCAAACATACTGTGTGCAAAACAGCATGTAAACAGTTTGATATGATGGTGCTGTAGACAAGGATGTAAAATTGGAAGTGTGTATTTGGTGTACACACAGTTAATTTACACACAGTTAATTTAAAGCTACTGTTCATCTCATAGGAAGAGACATGGATGTTTCTGTCCTCATAGACTTTTCAGGAATCGCAGATACCAGGACTGACCATAGCGATATGTCCAACCGTTACCCGGTTCTTACAGCACATTTTTAAACTTGCATATAATGAATAAAATGTGTTTCTCATATAGCGGTGCCAATCTGAAAGTGCTTATTACATTGTTTTACAATTTAAAAATGGAAACTTTCTTTATTTAATCATTCATCTTTTGTAACAGCTTTATCGTGGACAATGTCTCACTGGATCTGGAGACTAGCCCTGGAACACTGGGCACGAGGTGTGAATACACTAAGCAGAACAGATTTTTCCCCAGACATTAATTACACACTCTACAATTTCCCAACACCGGTCCTGGAGTAACACCCTATCCAGTTTGCTTCAGTGTTTTCTTGCTCTAATGATATTTCCCTGCTTTAATTACTAGTGATCGACGTAGTTCTCCCATTAAGTAATTTGAGGTGTGTATTAAAAGCAGGAAAATCATTACAATACTCATGGAAAGGGGTATTTCAGGACCAGGATTAGGAATCTGTGAGCTGCATGTAGAGACCTTTATGTGCTCCATATCCTTTCCACCAGGAGGCGGTCTTTATTCGAGTACTCTATTGTTGACAATGCTGCACAAAACCGAATATGGTAACATTCATGGCTGTTGAAAAACCTGTTTCTCCCAAGCCATTGCATGGAGTTCATATGAATCTGATTGCAACTTTTGGCACAATGAGTGATTAAAATGACCTTACAATCTGAGTGTAGGCTATAGGACTAGTACTCATCTTCAGTTCTGTTATTTTTGTGAGACCGACAAGAAATATGGTCCAACATCCTGACATTGTTGTCAAATTGAATAAAGTGTTGAGTCACCAGCCATGAGATTCAACCATCTTGTACTGCTGAAACTGATGTAAAGAAGCCTAGCATCACCTGTCCTCTAGGAAAGCAGCCTGCTGAGTTTCAATCCATCCCAATCTAACATGCCTCATCTAGACTAATTAGTGTCTTCATAGCACTTTAATTAGCTGAATCAGGTATGATGGATGTGGGTTGGAGTAAAACTTTGCAGGAGAGCGGAAGACTATGATTATGAAACAGAACAGATGAGAAAACAGTTTGCTGCTGACACTCCTGCACAGTTTGACTTTGTTTTGGTTCTTGTGATTATTTATTTTTTTTACAGATGCATTGTGGAGTAGTTAAAGCCTACATAGATTAGCGATAGAACACTAATAGATTGTGTATGTGTGTATTTGCTTGCTGTAATTTCCGGTTTCCTCTTTATTGAACCTTTATTCAAATTTTTTGTCACATACACAGACAGTGAAATGCTTTAAGTTTTCGCATATTCCAGGTTATTATGAGCCTGGGGTCTGGGGTCAGCCATAGTACGGCACCCCTGGAGCAGGTGAGGTTGCTCAAGGACCCAACGTCGATGTATCAGCAGCTTGTGGGCTTGAACCCCGACCTTCTGATCAGTAACCCAAAGCCTTAACTACTGAACCATCATGCCCTTTAAACCCATGAACCATTAATTATAATCCCACTATCTGGTTTCACATAAAAAAAGTTAGATGGGTTCCCTTTTCAGTCTCACGGTTTCTTCCTCCTTGGTGCTGTCATTCCTGACTTTCTCATTACAGATCAAGATCTACATCCAAATTTCTGTAAAGCTGCTTTGTTGCCATGTCTATTAAATTACTATACAGATGAAATTGAACTGAACCCTTAAGTAGCTTTTTAAGAAAATATAATAGCAATTCTCTGCACTGATGCTCTGCTTTCTTGGACTGTTAATGGTTTTCTGCTCCTGGCTTGATAACGAGCTTCTGGCTCAAGTGCACGACATACAATGGCGGTGGATCTTTAAGATTTAAATAACTATGTTAATCAAAATCAAAATCCACAGATGCAGGAGAGAGAACCACAGATTTCGAACTGTGGGCTACAACCGGATTTGTGAGGATGTGAGATCACGTAGACAAACACATAACCCTCTGTTGCTGGCAGCTTTGCAGCCTTTTTCTCATTAAAGCAAGACTTCTACTGAATCTTCATCATCTAATCCAAGTGTATGACTTCTAAAGCAAGGAAAACAGGTCTGGTCGTGAATCCTAAACTGAAAAATGTTGAAAGACGCGAAGATCCCCCTCCTTTCCCTCACCACCACCACCATGTTCACCATCATCACACACCTTCACAGCAGCAAGGCTTGAGTCAAACCCAACAGCAGCATCACAGAGAGCTCCAAAACAACACCAACAACCATCGCTGTGCGCATGGAGACCAGGGGAACCCTAGCGTGGAGGAAATCGGGTATTTCGGGGTGAGCAAACCGAGCGCCGTGAGAAATTGTTGAATAAAAGTGACAAGTAGGATCGTCGCTCGTCTAACACGGTGGAGGATCGGATGGGCAGCAGGTACGACTCGTCTAAAATCGGACCGACGAGTAACGACAACAACAACAACATCAACAGCAGTAGCAGCAGCAGCAACAACGACGGCGGCAGTGAGTCGTCTCGAAGTGGGAACGGCTCAGGTTTTGAGTTTAATCATTATTATGGGGATGGAAGAAGAGGAGGGCCTTGCTTTGATCAACATGGCGGACAACAAAGCCTTGGTGCTGTAACGCATTCGGCACGGAACAACATGGATCAAATGCAAAACTCGCACGAAGAGTATCACAATAATCCGTACAACCACTATCCGAACTACCGTTCCGGTTACGGTGGGGCTGGATATGGGATGATGAGCCCATCGCGACAAGGAAACGCCATGGGCCCAGGCAGTAACTCGGCTACAGCCGCTGCTGCTGCCGCCGCTGCTCATGGTAAAGCTGCTATGGCTTCTCCTTCTGCCCCGGCTGCTGCTACAAACGTCGGCGGGTTCCAGAGGTTTCCACCAGGCCAGAGTAAACAACAGCAGCACCCATCGGGCGCCACGCCGACTTTAAATCAGCTTCTGACCTCTCCAAGTCCGATGATGCGCGGTTATGGCAGCGGCTATCAAGATTACAATAATAATCCCTCGGTTCAGCAGCAGGCGACCATGGGGCTCGGCAAAGACATGGGCTCCCCGTACGGCTCCGCAAGCCACGGCTGGGGGGCACAACAAAGAAACCACCCGGCCATGAGCCCTGGAAATAACGGCCAAGGAAACAACAGACCCCAGGTTCATATATTTTTTTATTTCATTTACTGTCTGTGTAGCGCTTTGCAATGTAACATTAACCAGTAGCGTTGTTGCTACACATCTTGACTATTGGCCTGATCGCTAGCTAAGCTAGCTAGCTAACTAACCGGAATGAAATATTCTAACGGCTAGCATTAGCATATTTTTTGTCGATGGTATAAAAAACGGAAGGTCGAATACGAAAAAGTTCAAGTTTTGTAAATTAAATGCGATTTGTTTTACTTTTTCGCACGATTTCTGCACCATTTCTCATGTTATTTATAAGCCTGGGTTCACCGATTGTTTGACAGAAATAACATAACATAACTTTCTCCCCAAGGTGACTTAGCCAAGCACCTGGTAAAGGCTAGTTAGCATTTTGTTAGCGCGATGTCGCCCTGTATTGAGCAACCCAAGGCTAGCTAATGCTAGGTATCGAAGCTAACGCTAGCCAGCATTGACAGCAGCGAAACGTCATTCATTCTCTAAAATTAACCACTGAGTCTAGCTTCACGTTACCATTTGTGTTTACGCGTAACCTTTAACTTTTAATATATTATTATATATATTTATATTTACATATATAATGCGTTCTACGTGATTATATTGATTGTTAAACCGTAGAACGGCGAATAATAGTTATAATAAACACGTTTGCTAATGGTGGAATATTCTAGCACAGTATTGCTAGCTAGTATCCTAATCTACAATACTGCTAGCTAGCTAGTGTAACTAATAGCCGTTTATTAAATGGGTCTTAAGATTTTTAAGTTTGTCTAGTAAATTCCTGTAAAGTTAGACATAAATTAGACGATATTATTTTTAATCCATAGCTTCGTTATAACCTGTGGGATAATGCTAACGTGAAAGCTAAAGCTAAAATAAACTTAGCTGCGATTGCTAGCGCAAAGATATGAAGCTAAGCTAAGCTAACGTGAGCTAATTAGGTTTTTTTTGTTTAATAAACAAACCGGGAGTTCGACTTATAGTATGAAATATCAGAGACTTGGCGTTGAATTAAAGTAGTTTATAGTGAAACGAAATAATTTGGCTTGTGAACATATGCTATGGACTATATAGAAAATATATATCTTTTATATTAGTACAATTTCTCAGCTAGCTGTGTGTGTATATGTTTAGGGAAGTTTAATGTTCATAACCCTTCAGTATAAATGTCCATGAAGGTGACTGATAACTAACCAAGTTCCTCTTTTTCTTTTATGTTCTATTCAAAAGCTTTCTTCACCATTTTATTTACCGTCTTTTGCATTGATCAGTTGTATATGTTATTCGCTTTGGACTTTTGTGTAATATGTCTCAGATGCAAAGCCCATCTATTCTGAACAGGTTGATTTATATCCGTCGTTTGATATAAATGTGATAAAATCTTTAGTTCCCTAAAAATCTGGTGCCTTAAGCTTGAAATATAGAAATAATATATTGAAATAAGCGCTATATATATATATATATATATATATATATATATATATATATATATATATATATATATATTATTTATGTATGTGTGTATGTATGTATGTATGTATATGTGTATATATGACCCAGAATCCAGTCCAGCGTAGACCAGAGATCTTTGTCAGATCCTTCGTCCAGAACCATCACATCCTACAGTTACCACTACCACAGCTGTGTGCTCCTTCTGGCTCTCTTCGGCAAGGATCAATAGCCGTGACCTTCACACATGCAGATTAGCCATGTGCTCCGTGTGTGTGTGTGTGTTATTGCCAGCACTCACAGCAGGAAATGTATGGAGTGTATCTGCTCTGTGCCCTGATTATTCCTTCTGTCCAGCCTCAAGCTGACTGAAGGAGGTGCCAATGCACCGGGCAGTATGTTTTCACACACCACACCAGGAATTCCTCAGTCTTCTTCAGAGAACTTGAGCACAATCGTATTTAAGCTCAGTGAAATATCAAAATCTCACTCTAATCAATTTGTAGAATAAAATGGCTTTTAAAAACAAGTCTGTCATTTGGGAATGGTGATGGTACAAGACCTGTTTTTTTTCCTGAGCTTCACTAGAATCACATGACTCCTTTGGTTAATCGCTGCACATCTTAGAGCCTTTTTACACCTGGTCACTTCATGTGTTTTCTCTGATCCGATAGCTATCTGATTTGTTAAAACTGTTCCATTTACATTAGGCCACATAAATGCGTCTTGGCGAATAGGAAATCAATCCGATCTTTCTACTCCCGCCCAAAATGCAAATATATTTTACCTCATTTCCGGGGTAATTGAAATGGAACATGCTTTGCTGTATGCGGTTTTCAGAATCCAATCAAAAAGAAGACGAAAAAACTTGTTACGACGGTTATGCTATAAAAAACAGCATTTACTGTTTGTTGCATTTTCGCTGGAAGTAGCAGTGCATTTAAGACACAACGAGACACCTGGGTGAAAGATCACTTGCGAGTGACGTACTTTCGTTTGGGAGGGGTTGCTTGAACAAGCACATTCATTTACACCTGTCTAGTTTCATCTGAAATGCGTCCCAGACCACCTCCTGAAGTGGTTTGAACGATCGGATTTATATCTGTCTCGAAAACGTTTCAGAGGGCATTTAGACCTGGTCTTTTTACGATCGGATAGCTAGCCGATCACAGAAAACATATGAAGTGACCAGATACAAAAAGCCCCTTAGTGATTGTTAGCACACTATGTAAATCATCGGTCGATTTGGCCTCTGATTAATATATTCATATTGTTTCCTCCCTCAAATGGGCTAAAGGTGTAGTGGTTAGAGTATTTAAATCAGAGATACCAATCAAACATTTATATTTATGCTCTGGTTTTAGCACACAATCATTTATATTCTAATAACTTCCCCTACAAGTCGCTCGGATCCATCGTATGCTGTGGTTGTTGAGGGAGCATCACTTTTGTGATGAAAAAGAGTCATGGACGAAAGGTAGCACACTGTTCTTAAATTGAAGCGTGATATTTTAATTATGTAAAAAGGATGTATATTACAAGATAAAATGTTTATTCTGGCAGTAGACAGGAGCTCATTGCGGATAGGAACTAAAGATTTAGGGCATGTGCAGTTGGTCAGTGTGATCATTCCTAGTCGTACCTAATTTTTAGTAAAATTAAGTTTCTAAGTAACGTGACAAGCTACATTTGTAGTTGTACTAACATAGAGAGCAGCTGCTCATTAAACGTAATGGAGTGTTCATACAACAGAAACTAAGTTGTTTTATGTCGATGTTCCACAACATGACTAGAAATGGATTTAAAAAAAAGTGTCTTCCTTTAATGAATGAAGATGATCACACCGCTGCATTTATGAGTTTTCTTGAACTTTCTATTTAGCAAGCTCACTCTAGGCAAATGCTTCTGTATTACATGGTTGTGGGTTTGCTGGGTAATGTGTGCCTATGCTGGCTAGTGTTGGAGCAATCTATTCCACACTTTCTGATACCAAGAGCTGTGCTTACACCGGAGGCTGATCTTATTTTGTGGCTCCCCGAACCATAAATTAGGCTCATATTCCACAAACAGTACAAATCAAATCACTCTGGCTGTGTTTATGTATGTATTCCAGCCTCCTGACAACGCTTGGGTTGTCAAACGTGAAACTGTGCACCACGTGGCTTTGTTCTGGTAGGCTGGTAAGACAAGAAAGTAACAGATCAAGACAAGAACACTATGATGCCTGTAAACAAAAGTACAGAATAATTTGTAAGTAAAAACACGACTACAGATCTGATGTTTAAGATATGACTCCATGATGTGATGTACAATGCGTTTTTGGCATTAATAGTTCATTCTGCATAAAAAGTCAATAAATCCACTCTTTCATTCAACTGTTTTATTTGAAATAGTTCATATAAAGGCACCAGTTATATTGCAGCTAGTTGGTTTGGGTTAATGCTTCAGATTTTTTTATTCATCTGTTAAATTATTTTCGAGAGAGAATCGGTTCATTATTCAGATATGGTGTGAGAGAGAGAATAAATGCGTGACCGAGTGAGAGAGTACAATTTCAGTCGGTGCTAATTTTCTCGACAAATAACCTTAAACACTTGCATTTAGGATCAGGGATTTAATTCGTGTTTTTCGTTCGAGTAATCACAGAGGGATTGTGTCAGTTCGCAAACGCGTTCTTCATAACCCTTCCATAATTAGTTCAGTAAATGAGCAGTGAGGTAACTCCTCTTTCTTTTTTTCTCAGCAGGGATTAATCAGTTTAATAGCCTCTCTTGTAAATGCATTCTCACCCTTTTTTTTAATTTGGTTTCATTAGTGCATGTTTTTTCCCCCCCTGTTAATATTTTACAGCAAGTGACTAACCAATGGGTTTTTTAACTCGAGTCGTGACGACCCCCGTCTAACATTTTCTCTATTGCCAAAATAACTGCAGCGACTGACCAGCCGCTAATGAAGTCTGTAATGAATTAGGTTTGGTGTGATGAGACGCTGCACTGTGTAGTTAACACCTTGACCTTTAATCACAGTTTATATCATCACTGTTGTGTTCAGAGTAGTGCTGGGCAGTTTAAAACAAAATCTATGTCCTTTTTTTTTTTTTAAGGATTCTGACCTTTTCATGGTTTATCACATTTACAGACTGGGTCTTTATATGTATCAGAATGCATGAAAAATCCTTTTTAATGTGCAAACTGCAGCATGAACACAGAACTTAAAAAATAAATAGAAATGGCAAAAAACAGACCTTCGAGAAAGAAGGGTTCTGAGCCGTGATTAAAACATTAGACTGAAGGTATGTGTTACCTGGGTGAAAATATTTGTGTCCTTGTACATTTGAATTGTTATTGCGTTGGTTAGTTTATTCCACCGCTTGATTTTCGTGTCATGTTCACTGCCTCACGTAAATGCCTATTCAGTTGAAGTCTGACACTTTGGCTCTAACTTTAATTGCATTCATTCCTGATATTCGGGCAAGTGTTTTTCTGTTGAGGTGATTGAATAAGTTGCTCATGTTCCCATCATCTGCAGCAACAATCACACCACAAACCTTGCAGAATAAGGTCTGTTAATTAAGGTAAGATGTTTAAAGGCAAAAAAACCTCCAAATGTCAGATACAGCAGTTTTTTTTTTTCATCTCTCTTTTCATCATCCATCTCTATTTCCTGATTTTTAATGTATTCACTGAAGTGATGAGCGTCTTCTAGTTGTTAGCGACTGTTATGTTACCTGGCTCTTAGCTAGCAGTTCTGACATCTCACCATACCGTTTGGAGGCGTTTTTGTCAAACGCAAGTTGCATTACAATAATTACGTTACAAGTGGTTTAAATTTCATGGTAGGCTCGAATAAGGTAGAATAAGTTCTGTATTATTAATAGTTACTATAATAATACAAAATAACAAACCTCAGAAGACGGCCGAATTTTTGCATATACGCTTTAAAATATCAAGATCATAAACGCTGCCCATGAAAACCTGAAACCAGGGCTGACTCATTTCTAATGACGCTTTAAAACCATTCTAGGTAACAACGGTGCTCTTGGTGCTTTACTGGCTCATTAAGTTCCTCACTCATTACAACGCCTATTTTATCACAAAACAAGTTCTAAATTCTTCACACCACAACATCTTTCTGAACTGTGTTTGTGTTAGAGAGCATCACCACCAGATTTATAGTTTAGATCCAGAAGAAAGTCTGTCTGTAAAGCTGTTCAGTAATTAGTTTTCAAGAAATATCCTGATTTTTATACTATTTGTTTAGTCCTGTGATTATTTATTTATTTATTTATTTATTATCAGGGACTCATTAAAGGTGGGGTCTCCATTGTTTGAAAGCCAGTGTTGACATTTGAAATCAGCAAAACAAACACGCCCCTAACTCAAAAGTTTTGATAGCTCTGCCCCACACATACACCAGACAAGTGGAACCTGCTGGGGCAGCTGACCGAGGGTATATTTTTATCAATAAATGAACTCAATGAGTAATACTATGGTAATACAAATGTGTTTTTGTAGTACTGTGTGTTGTACTGTGAAAGCTTTAGCTCCGTTTCGCGCGAAAGATGTTCAGTTCTCTTCAGCGCTTTGTTTGGCGGCCCAACGCAGTTTTCTGAAGCATTTCTCAAACAATGGAGACCCCACCTTTAATATATCGGTTGTAATTGTTAATTGCTAGAACTTAAGATGATTTGTTTCTGTTTAAGTAGTTATAACATCAATAGTTTTTGTAACTTTAATTTAAAGTCTTATACTCCTTATATATTCATCTAGTATATAAAATTTCAGCAAACTACATATTGTAAAGAAACGTTTTCATATATCACAGTTATGTTTAATGGATCATTCAGGCAAACATCTGATTACTGTTTATCCATGCATGTTTAATTCTGGCTGTTTTCTTACTGCAGGGGGGTTTCTGTGATTCTACGTGTTGATTTTGCTATAGAGAGTCAAATTTTTGTGTGTGTGAGAGAGATTTGGAGAAGGAACGCAGAAGGGAGCGAGTGAAAATTGCAGTGTGCCAGGACGTTGGTTGCTGACACTCAAACTGCTAGTTTAAACTGCCTTCACAGGCATTCTCAATTGCACACATTTTCTGTAAGTGGTGCTCCAAATTGCCCCAAATTTGGCCGCGATGTGAGAAGATTAGCTTGGATGGCTTTTGCTCTTTTTTTTTTTTTTTTTTTTTTTTTTTTTGGCAAATCCATCTCACTGGAGAACGAGTCTGGCACACTGCCCTGAATTTCTGCACTTGCCAGCTTTCAAGTGTTGTCTTCAGCCCAATGAGGTCAGAAGTAATGGCCTGTGTGTTCTGTGTTTATTGCGCTGTAGTTCTAGCAAGATTTGACAGATTCCCTCACCCCCTTCATAATACTTTCACCCCGTTTATACCGAGACGGCGTTGAATCCTGGAATCCGATTGGTCAGAAGTTAATCAGTTTTCTATAACGTCAACAGAACATCCTGGTTTGTTTTATACCCGTATTGTTTGCTATGTTTGAGACAGTAACGCATGAAAATCTGGTTGCTATTCAATGCTAAGTGTATTTACAGTGTTATTTTAGTTATTAAGAGTCTTTTCAGGGAAACTTTCTAGCATATCTGAGGTAAATTTTGCTATTTCTGGCCATTTTGTCACTAACTTTTCAGCTAAGTAAATCAGTTTCCTCCACCACTGCGTAGCTTACGCTAGGCTAAGTTAGCTGGGTTTGTTTTGAGAAAAAAAATTAAACAGCTTCTGTTGTGCAACGGAATTTGTCTCATTATGTTTGCAGTCAAGACTAAGTGAAATTCTAACTCCCTCATCATCTACCGCTTATCCGAACTATCTCGGGTTACGGGGAGCCTGTGCCTATCTCAGGCGTCATCGGGCATCAAGGCAGGATACACCCTGGACGGAGTGCCAACCCATCGCTGGGCACACACACACACACTCATTCACTCACGCAATCACACACTGCGGACAATTTTCCAGAGATGCCAATCAACCTACCATGCATGTCTTTGGACCGGGGGAGGAAACCGGAGTACCCGGAGGAAACCCCGGAGGCACGGGGAGAACATGCAAACTCCACACACACAAGGTGGAGGCGGGAATCGAACCCCCAGCCCTGGAGGTGTGAGGCGAACGTGCTAACCACTAAGCCACCATGCCCCCCTAAGTGAAATTACACTAGTATTTTAATAATTTTAATCTTTTCTTAGTAATTTACCAACATTTCTGTGGTAAGAGTTGATCTCCCTGTCAGTTTTATCACTGGAGAAAAGTCTTTATAATTCGCTAAAGTCTCCTCAGCCGCTGGTAGCTTCTTTTTAGTAAGTTAGCACACAAGATTTGAGTTAATAATAAACTAGACTCAGAAAACACCTTCCACCCGCTCCATGATATCCTGGATGGATACAGGAGTACGTTCAGTCTCCAACTCCAACATCTCACCGTGCAACAATATACCTTTTCCTGTATAGCTATTTAAATCCTAGTTTATTTCTATTTTATCTTCTATATATGTCTCTATTTTTGTATTGTTATTTTGGTGACCCAATTTTCCTCAGGGGATTAATAAAGTATTCCGATTCAGATAGATTAAACTATATGGTGTCACTTTAGCTAGCTCACAAAATGCTAGCTCATTCTCGCCATTTGCTTTGTCAGTATCAAATGCTTCATCTGACTAGTTTTGTGTGTTAACGCGAGAGACTTTAACATGAAGCTATTCTTTATGGTGAGACACATGGAAATGATTAGCGTTAGGGTCTTTTCTGAATAACTTTGGATAGAAACACACTACTTAAAGATGACCTTTAAAACCAGGATACCATAAATATTTATAACACTCTCAAATGAGCAAATCTGCATAGTCTGGATCACAGAAGCGTTCACGTTTGTATTTTAACTGTTGACCTTTTAATAGGCATCCGTGCTTTTTTAGCTTTCGTCAAATCTTGATATCAAAAAGGTCCCAATGTGTATGAACATGAACATGACCCTAACCACTGAAATCTCTCCATAGGTGGTACCCATGGACGCCATGGCCATGAAGCGGTCTCAGCTTTACGGCATGACAAATAGCCCTTATTCTCAGCAGCCACAACAGCAGCAGCAGCAGCAACAACAGCAGTCAGGCGGAGCCTACTCCGGCCAGCCATACGGAGCTCCCGCTCCACACCGATATCCAATGGGAATGCAGGGGCGTGGCCAAGTCAGTATGGGAGCCCTGCAGTACCATCATCAACAGGTACGGACAATTCCCAGGGTAAAGCCCGGCTTTCTGTTGTTGCTTATGCCTGAGGATTGCACGCCTGTATAAGAATGAAACGGGATGAACCTGTCGTTGTGTTCGATGGTGCCGGGGGTTATACATGTGGTTTCATAAACAGAACTCATGAGTCATTTACAGTGCACATGTCGAAGGTTGAGCAAGACCGAGGAAATAAGTCAAGAGAAAATAAAACGATGAGGGTAATTAAAAAATTAAATGTATTGAGGGTAAGAACTGAGAATCTCCCAGATAACTGGGAGATGTGCTACCATCTAGCCGGATGTCCCTCTAGCCGGATGTCCTCGTGTACACCTTGGCTTGATATTGCTATAGGTTTTTGTTTAGCATTTGTTTAGCGAAGGTCCTTGATGTCCTGCTGCCGTTCCTGTGCTAACAATTGATCAAGGTTATTTATTTAGACTTCTAAATGTATTTGAGGAATGAGCTCTTTCTAATTTGTATCTTGAAGTGGAATCTGGGTGCACTCAATCTGTGATTTCTTATGAATCCCCATGTGAACCAAAAGCTACATAGATGGATTTGAAGGTTTTTTGGACTTGAGACTGGCACTGAGAGTTAAATCCTAAGCAGCCGGGTTGGTTCCCAAATCGAATTTTGATTGAAATTAGAAAGGAATCATCTTCAAGGAAGGTAATCGTATCGCTTTAACGGCATTACACCCACGCGCTTTGTGCTTTATTTAAACACAGCATAAATATAAATAGGACGAGACAATCCATTATTATAATTAAAAATACTAATGATTTTTAAACATTACAGATTATTGCAGATTATTTGATTTATTAAATATAATTTCTTCCACATCTTGTGTTGAAAATGATTATTAAAATTCTAGCAAAAAACAAACAAGCAATTATTTACATCTATTTATGTACATAGTACATGTGTCTCCAATCTGTTCTACTCTGCACTGTGTTGGCTTTCAGCTGCTCTCGGATAAGATTAGGTGAAATCTGCCTGCCTGCCTGCCTGCTAGGTGACTCTCATATGGACTTCCCAAGCTTGATTGCTCTGGGTCGTGGCCGAGAGATCGTAATCGACACAAAACATTCTCAGCACACGGAATGAAGGAATGGAAAAAGACATGCTGCCCGAAACGCACATCATTACTCAATGGTCATCGCATAATTAGATCATCGGTGGCTAGAGGGTTTGTGTAATCTTTAACCTCAGGGAGGGCATTGTGTCAGCCATGCTGTTATTTTTACTCTCACCAGTCCGAGAGGACGATAACTTTTATCTACTCCAGGATTAGATGACCAGAGGGCAGAGCTTTCCACATGCTCACCTGAAATTGGCCAGTCAGTTTAAAGTCGAACCCTGTTGTCGTTCACACTGATGGCACTGGAACGTGTGCAGGTTCCACACGCACCAGAGCTCGCAGCTGAGAGACGGTACTGAAGTATAATCTTCTATGTCTGAAACCAAGCATTCTGTCTGCAGAGCTAATTATTAAGCTTTGTTTAATAGTTAGTTCTTTCACTGACCCCAGCGTTTAGTTGTGGGTGAATCGATCCCTGGTGTGATTCTGTAGGCAGGTGAAAACGCAGCGCTCTGACTCGGGTGTGGTTCAGAAGAACCCGTCTGAATGCATCTAAACACGACGGTCTCGATCCACCGTTATCTCTGCCGTGCTTTAATACCAGTGAGAAAGTGAATAAACTCAGCTGTAAGAAGTATGCCAAGCATTCTGTCACCAAGCACTTTTTAATTATTATTTTATTATTTTTTTTGGTGTTGATGTGAAGCAACCCAGAGGACAATCTGGAAAAGAACGCTGTGTGTTCTGGCTATTCGGATCTTTTGGATAGAAAATTACAGAATTTTTGTGATTTTCACCTGTACTTTGTAAAGGTTTATTTACATTTTTTGGAGTTACTGTTTTTCTGACCAACAAACTATTATTTTTTTTCTGGGTGCTTCGTGTTCTCCTCCTGGTGGTCCAGCAGCAGGATCCCGTGCTCTTATTGCCGTGGCTCGGGTTAAATTCCCAGGCAGAGAGCTACCCCAGCCACTATAGAGCTAATTCTCAGTGTTGTTCCCAAGGCTGGATGATATGGAAGGGGTTGTATGAGGAAGGGCAGTCGGGGTGAAACCTCTGCCAAATCTAACATGTGGACCATGTGATCTGCTGTGGTGACCAAGAACAGGGAGCAGCCAAATAAGCAACAACGTCTGTGCATCTGTCCGAGAGTCTCGTTACTGAACGATCTCAAAAACCTGTTGCCTGAATTTCTATGGAATCAGTATTGGAGCAGGTGCTGACAGTAATGCTGTATTTGAACTGATCAGCGTAAAGTCTGAAATAACTTCTCTGTCAGAGTATTACGAATTAGTCACAGAAAGGACTGGACGTGTCGGTGGCAGAGGAATCCCTGTTCACATCTTGGGATATTTTGCTTTCTGGATTAATGATTAGTGCTCAGTGTGAAACCAAACCAATCGTGAGCATCAGTTTTTCCCACAAACAGACCGATATGTGTCAAAGCACCAGCTGATTCAGCTTCTGTCAGGCGTTACGACCGCTTTATTATTTTTTTCCAGAGGGAAGAATTGAAGGTCGTGTCATGAGTGCGGTCAGCGTAGCCCAGATTAAACACTAAAGTGCCTCCTATTCATTTACATACATTCATTAAGAGCAGCTGTGTTGAGATACCTTCATGTCCCTCGTTCTAAACTCTCAGTATTATTGATTGAATTTTTTTTATGTTGCATAATGGGGGTTTGTCTCTTGAACATTTATTGAGTTCAAGACTTCCCTTGTGGGTGAGTTTGAAGTACGTTTTTCTTTCTTTTTTCTTTTTTCTTTTCTATTCAGCATGTCAATTCCTGTCCATGATTCTTATTCTCTCTGTCTCTCTCTGTCTCTCTCTCTCTCTCTCTCTCTCTCTCTCTCTCTCTCTCTCTCTCACACTCCATGCTCACACACACAGACAGCACATATTACATGTGCACATCAGATTTAATGCTTGCAGAACCTGTATCATAAATTCGTCTGATCCTCTGAAATTGTTGGAGAAATAGCTTTAATCTGAAGTCTCCAGTGCTCTGAGATTTCTTTGTGTGTGTGTGTGTGTATGAGTCTAATTGCTCAGTGTACCGATCTGGCATACTGCCACTCAACAACTTCACCTGACCTTTGATCACATCTCTGTTTCGAAGCAAAGTACTGGGTGATCTGAACTACGTGTGCTCTCACTTAATCAAGAGTTAAAGGAAGTTCTCTCTCGTTCTCTCTCTCTCGCTCTCTCTCTCTCCCCCTTCACTGCATCTGTAGTACCTTTGGCTGATTAACTCTGACCACAATTCTGATCCATTTCTGTACTGAGGAAAAATTTGACGTAAAACCCCACCTTTTTTAAATGTATTTATTTTTAAATAAAATAATGTCCGATCGACTTGCCGGTTGTAAATTTGCGTTATGACAGACCAATTTTTTTTTTACTCTTCAAACAACTAATACAAAAGCAATAAAATATTAATGATATTTTAGTAAGTATTGTAAATGTATAAATTGCCTAGGCCTACATACAAACGAAAGCTACGTTCTTTCTTTTAAATAAAAACCTGTGACGTCATCTATGTTTACACTATTGGTTAATGGATGTCACACTATGGCCTGTGCGTTCGCTTCGTCTCATACTCCCATTCACTGTCAGAGTCAACGGTTTGCGCTTGGTAATGATGGCTGTGGCTGCAGTAAACAAAATTTTCGCGGTCACCGTTCAAACAAATTTGTTTGTCGTCTATATAGCCTGCATCAAAATGAGGTTTGCAATGATGCGCCCGAAGGCACGGGTTGAAGACCCAGTCAGTGACGTCACAATATGTTAATTTGTTTAAATTCATAGCTACGTAATCACCATCACCAAAATTGTACTTTTCTTTGTTTTACATTGAAACCTGAAAGAAAAAAAAAATAGACCCACCTACCGACCCCCCTTTTTTTTCTTTCTTTCTACTTTCTACCTTTTTTCTACTTTTTTCTACTCTAACTTCTACTGCAAACCAAAATATTTTTAAGGATGGCCTCAGTATGTTGAAGGTGCTAATCATTTCCTGTGTGATTTAATATCACTGAAAAACAGTGCAGAGGCACAAAATATTCAGGTCCTAAAATTTCAAATCTTTTTGTAAAGTGTGTGTGTGTTAGTGCGCAGGAATGCTTGCTTAAGGTGCTGACACGTGGCTGAATTAATTAGCAGAGAGGAAATGGGCTACACACTCGTCATACTGACTCATCTCTGTTTTCTACTTGTCCTGAATGATGAGTGCAAATGACTCCAGATGAGGCGCAAAGGGGCCGTGTCAGTACCAGCTGTTCCTCTGTAAACCTCTTACGTAACCCCGCTCGAGACGACCTGCGGTGATTTGGAGCTCACAGAATTACGATATAGACACACACACACTTTCTCACTGCTCCTCACGAGCCTTCATGCTGAGGCAGGGACAAGTGCGCCTCTATCGGTGCTGATTTTTGCTTTTTGGAGTCAAACCCTCAAGTGTTTCAGCCCCTGATTAAGTGATGAGAGAGTAACATTCCCCACAAACACTTCTTTCTGCACTCGATCTCTCACCGAGACCAAATCCCATCACTCAAGCTCTTCGTCTTCTGAAAAGAAACAGCAAGTAGTTTAGTGTTTTCATTAGTGCGCAGCAAACAAGGTCGGTTCTTGATTCTCAACAAGAAAAAAGCAAAGCCTTTTAGTTTGATTTATTTAAATCTCATGCAACACAGTGAAGGCAAGTGATCTTCAGCAAGCACATTTCTTACCTTTTTAATAGTCCCAGTAATTGCACTAAAATAAAATTATCACTCGAGGGGTGTGTAGGAAGTGACAGTGTGGGAAACGTTGCCCTAAAACTCCTTAGTCAGGGATTCTTGAGATGGGAAAAGACGAAGTTCCGAGGTGGTGGAACCGGAATGTCCTCTGGGGTTAAAACCCTGAGGATGACACAGCCATACATTATTATAATACTATACTATACAATAATCAATCATGTCGGATGGGGTGCCATTACTTTTTCACATCACGACGTTCGCAAATCGTGGCTGTCACTCGCTAAACGCACGCAGAAGAGTGCGTCAAGCTCTTTCCCCATCACGCACCCGGAGAACACGTAGTCGTTTGGCTTCATGCGGTTCACAGGAAGCACGTGTCTCTCTTCAGTCTCCCTTTTGTGTGATAGTACAGAGTTGGCTAAAAACCGAACTGGGGAGAAAAAAAAGTGACGTGTCACGTGTGTCAAGTGTGTTGTGCTAATTCCGTGCTAATTGGGCCATGTAGATTTGAATCCACATTGTGATTGAAGGAGCTCGAAGTTTTATTTTTATTATAGACATCATAATGTTATGTTTATCGGAGAGCAGAACGTGACAGGTCAATGAGAAATGGTGTTACCATGGCAACCCTTACTATCCCAATCCCACCTTTTCTTTTCCCCATCTTAATTATTAATTAGCAAAATAATATTAATAACTAAAGTGTTTAAGTACTTTTCCTTCGCTAAATAGCAGTATTAGGAAATGATTAGAGGATTAAGCTGGGGGAAGTCAGCACAGAGACTGCAAACGCCGTGTCCTCGTGATTTGTTCCTTGTGATTTGTTTGGTGATTGTTGATGAGTAACTCAGTGGCTTTGTTAGTATCAGTGTGGTTGATGTGGTGTATTTGACCTCCAGCAGGTCCCGGCGCAGTATGGACAACAGGGCATGGGGGGTTACTGCCAGCAGGGTCAGCCTCCATACTTCAGTCCTCCTCATCAGCAGCCTGCAGCTCCCTCTCAGCCTCACTACATGCAACCACGAGCTCCACCGCAGCAGGTAAGAGCTTTCATTGCAGCACACTTGACACGCACAGCCGAGAAGCAGACAGGCCACACATAGCCGAGTTCCAGCATACACGTGCACATACACACACACACACACACACACACGCGCAAACTCATCCAATTCGGTCTAATTCCTGCTATGTCTGTTTTACTCACACTGTGTGTGTGTGCGCGCGTGCACTCTTGCTGCTTTACTAAACACGACCTTGAGTGTGGAGTTTTCAGGGCTGCGTATGTGAATAAGCGTGAGAGCAATGCTGCTTGTGCTGTTCATTATCCTCAAGCCTCTGTTTAAACATTACACAGATTTCTCATTTTCATTAGAGCTCCTGAGAAACACATCCGTATTCCTTTAGAGTCCACAGACTCCAGCGTTCTCTTACAGATCAGAGATCACAGGAACATCACTTAACCATTACTCCCGTTACAATACCAATGCCGTTGAATATTCATTAACACACAGTTTCTGTTGGCATCACTGATCCCTAACCGACTAGTTAACTGCTGGTAAAGTAGCACACGTTTGTCCCTGGTGACAAGAGGGGCAAATATATCATTTATATTTGTCATGATCTCTGTTCTTTTCATTTTTTTGGTAATGTGATGTTTAATATTGAAAGAATCCATTTTATTCATCTGGATTTTTTACTCACATCACTACCAGATACAATGAGCTATTTAATTAACATTTAAATAATTATCGAACTAATTTTCTTGAATGCTCTGAGTGGCACACTTTACGTGCTTTTTTTCCCCCCTGGTGGTGGTAATTTTTCCCCACTGTTTACTACATAATTCCTGGCTTTTAGTTCAGACACAAATATCACTCCATATGTGGCGCTGTGCTGATGTTCCTGAAGCACGTTGTGTATTATTTCCAGCTATCCCTGTCTCACTTGGTATAGAACTGTGAACCAGGAGAGTGTGGAGAAATCTGCTGCAGCGACGCTGTACATCATGTCCTGGTTTGCAGCTCAGTGCTGAATCAGAGTGTTGAATCTTCCTGTGTGTGTCTCTGCTTTGGAAACACCCATTTCCTGTTCTCTGCCAGGCTAGAGGCTTGTGCCTGCTTCGTCGTGTGTGTGACTGTGTGTGTGACTGTGTCTGTGTGTGACTGTGTCTGTGTGTGACTGTGTCTGTGTGTGACTGTGTCTGTGTGGGACTGTGTCTGTGTGGGACTGTGTCTGTGTGTGACTGTGTCTGTGTGTGACTGTGTCTGTGTGTGACTGTGACTGTGTGTGACTGTGACTGTGTGTGACTGTGACTGTGTGTGACTGTGACTGTGTGTGACTGTGACTGTGTGTGACTGTGACTGTGTGTGACTGTGACTGTGTGTGACTGTGACTGTGTGTGACTGTGACTGTGTGTGACTGTGACTGTGTGTGACTGTGTGTGTGTGACTCTGTGTGTGTGTGACTCTGTGTGTGTGTGTGACTGTGTGTGTGTGTGTGTGTGACTGTGTGTGTGTGTGTGTGTGTGACTGTGTGTGTGTGTGTGTGTGACTGTGTGTGTGTGTGTGACTGACACTGTGTGTGTGACTGACACTGTGTGTGTGACTGACACTGTGTGTGTGACTGACACTGTGTGTGTGACTGACACTGTGTGTGTGTGTGTGAATGACTGTGTGTGTGACTGACTGTGTGACTGACTGTGTGTGTGTGACTGACTGTGTGTGTTTGTGTGACTGTGTGTGTGTCCGGTTCCAGGCGTATAGAAATCCAGCGACACGCTGACCTGACCTTGTGATATCAGTCTGTGCTCTTAAACTGCGTTGTGATCAGGACTGTTCATCAACAACGCGCCCAGAGAACAGATAAATACGCCGGACTTCTGCCTGATTGTGAATGTCCTCTTTAATGCCAAGGTTCTTTCTAGGAGTGATTAGACCTGTATGTTTGAATTAAGGATACTATACACGTATCATCTCATTATCATATTTTCTGGAAGGACATCCAGTCTGGAAATCAGTCTAAACACACATCTTCATGGACGAGTCTGCAGTGATATACCAGCCTTTTACCACCTCACTCTTCTACACTGGTTTTATACTATAGCACTTTGAGTTTAATGGAATTTTTTAGGAGGCTCTGGGGACTAAACGCCTACCATTTTCCACAGACAGCAAAAAGAGGTCTATCAACAGAACACATTTGTTGTCTGCTTTAGTTTGGAGTTGTCGTGCTCTAGACCTCGTACCCAAGATAAGATACAAGCAAATAAAGTCTGTGGAGATTTACAGTATATCACACACAGTCAGGAGCATGAATGTGAATATCTGATAGAAAAACAACTTTGCTACAGTGTTAGTCGTCCTATCATGGAATTTTCTGATTCTTTTAAAATCTTTTTTCCACTTCACACCTACACGCACTCAGTCTTAACTTTTAAAAGCATTAAACCTGCCCATGAAAAGGAAAAAAAAAAGAAATTGTTTTAAGTACCATGATAATTTAGACATTTTTAATTTATTCCTACTGAGTAAGTCGCGAGTAAGTGGCGAGGAAAAAAGTCTGAGGGGGTGGGGTGTACGACTACCGATCGAAAGGTCATGAGTTCATATCCCAGGTTCACCAAGCTGCCACTCCTGGGCCCCTGAGCAAGGCCCTTAACCCTCAATTGCTCAGTTGTATAAAAACGAGATGAAAAATGTAAATGTTGAACTAGGGCTGGTCGATATGGCCGAAAACTGTATCACGATATCGGTGTTTCATATCGGTCGATATCGATAATTATTGAACTTTTTTATGGCCCATTTAAAATAAGGACCAGGAGAAAAATATGTTACATTTAAACATTTTTATTTTAAGCTAAACCTTCCTCTTATCGTAATCCCCTAGTTATTAAGACAGAAATGTCAACAACCAGGAAAACTCAAATAATTAAAATGTAAACATAAGTCTAAAGTCACAATGAACACTTAACAATTCTCTCTTAACATTTAAGGTGCAAAATGAAAGAAAATGTAAGAAATGCTTAATAAAGTGTAATAAAATAGTGCAACGTGTTAAATATAAACATAGAGAAACCTGAGAATTTAGTGCAAGTTCAGTGCTAGGAAGTTCACTAGCTGTTCACCTTCTGGTGAATAAAGTGTTTTAAAATATGTGCAGTGTTTTGTAAACATAAAACTGAGGTAGACTGAGATACATCTGTAATATAAAAAAACAAACCTGATACCGTACAGTAACATTGAAATATAAAACCTGCAGAAATATGAAAAAGTGACTCAAGTTATTCTTACTCTAATCATACTTGAAGTTGAACTATTCAAGTATATTTTCATAGACTTATAATTAGGGCTGTAGCTATCAAATATTTTAGTAATCGAGTATTCTACCAAAAATGTCATCGATTAATCGAGTAATCTGATAAAGTGTATTTTTGCTTAATTAAAGAGCGATATTAAATATACAAGAGAAAATAAGACGGGTCTCTTAAAATGAATAACTAATTGGTTTCCTTTTTTAGAAAAATTAACTTTTAATTTTAATAGTATGCAATGCATACAACAATATTTTCTATCAAAAATGAACATTTAGATATTACCCATTGTTTCTCTGTCTGTACTTGTACTTTGAACAATGACACAGTTGACTGAGAAGAATTAAGTACATTTAAGTGCCAAACATTCTGGGCTTTAAATGAACCCTTTTCTGAGATGCAAAAATAAATGATAAAAGTATCAAAACTAAGGCATACATTAAAATAAATAGTAATAATAATACAAAAATACTGCCTTTAAGTCATGCAACTTAACTTTCAGAACTAAAAGATTCTAAATCTACAGTTCAGGCATAATATAAGCTTTTACTGTCTAATTTGGAATGCTTTGTGGTAATTTAAGAGGCAAAAAACATGGACAGGAACTTGGATCTAGAGGCCATGCATGGTTTCACACCGAGTGCTTTAAGCATATATAAATCAGAGTATAAAAGTCTCTTTCTCTCTCAATGTGTGTGTGGTTTAAAAGTCTTTAAAGGAGCATGTGATTGCAATGAAGAAAGATAAGCATAACAACATGCTCAGAACTGAGGCTTGCCCTGCGCTTTGAAGAAATGTTTCCTACTGCTGAAAACAGACGCTCTGATGGTGTCCCAAAACTTAGACATTTTCTGTCGTTTTCTCCTGTTTGTTTCTTCTCTTTGCTCATTGACATTATCGCGCCCTTACATTTTGCAGCCCGCCCTCAAATCAAAAGACCGCTAACTCCTCGCGTCTCCTTTCGCTTTTACCTAAGCACGTTGCGCTCGCACACACAAAATAGTTGCATAAGATGTGAGCTTTAAAATGAATTAAAAGAGGCTTTGAGGCAGAGGAATTTGGCTCGAATAATTTTTGTAATCGAATTACTCGAGGAATCATTTTAGCCCTAGTTATAATATCCAAAAAACTGCCATAATAGCGAGCTGACTTTTTACAATTTCCTCGCTCGCTGCGGCTCATTTTCTGCTTATCAGTCGTCGGTTACTGAAGAGGAATCCAGCACCAGCATGAATCAACGATATGGCGCAACCAACTTGATACTGTTACATGATTGGCTGTTAGTGTTACTCCCCAAGTTGCTAGGTTACCAGAGAGTGGGTGACTTTGTTAATGCAACCAAACTTGCTTTGCAACCTGTTTTCTTCCGACGAAGAATAAAAAATATCGCACGTCTTATCGAGCACATTTTTTATCGCTATCAATCATGTGTCTATCGCGATACATATCGTTATCTTTTTATGTTGAACTATGTTGAACTTGGCATGAGCAACGTGTTGTTTTTCTCTGACCTGTCTGTGTGTTGTCAAGTTTGTTAACATTGCAAGAATTCAGAGAATGTGTACAAAGCATTTTGTGGGCTGCCAAATAATCAAAATAGTAATAAATAAAGAAGAATAAAATGGAAATTACAATAAAGTACCAACACGCCTTCAGCGCTTGGCCTCTAATTAGAGCTGAATGTAATTCTGTAGTGAAGGCACTGGGAACAGCTGCAGTGTTGCTTCTCTTTCTTTTCACTGTATATATATTTCTTTTTATGAACAGAAGAAGCAGATGGACTGATTTGACTTCTACAATATTGGCTGTTTGCTTAGAAGATAGCAAGTCAGGAGCGATCAGATTGAACGCAGGGGGAAAAACAGGCTCTGGCACAGAGTTTAGCTGAACTTCAGCTGAACCCTTGAAAGCGTGACGGAGAAAAAACAACGGAATAAAGAACCAAAATGAAGAAATGCTGTTACTCAACAGCGGTCACACACTGTGATCTCCAGAAGAGTTAAAACATCCTGCCAGATCTGAATACCAGCGCACGCCGTTAACCCTGGAGAAGAAATTCGACACAGACCAAACGTGAGGGAGATGTGAGAGCAGTCAGAGAAAGCTAAGCCTGAAATGATCAAACTGCACACATTAGTTTATTTATTTATTTTATTCATTTAAACCAAACGATTCGACTTGTTGAGCGAGATGAAAAGGTCAGCGTTTGTCTATGACGTTCCATATGAGCGGAATACATTAACAAAGTCTGTTAGCTACACAAGTCCATTTTCATTGCATAGACGTATAATATTGAATCTACAAAGATTAAAGCAGGGAAAAACAAATCACATTTTAGGATTTGAATGGGTTGTTATCGGTTAATGAGAACAGGATCTTTATTTGAGAAATAAACAAGTGTCAACTCTATTTATTTTAGTATCAAAATAATTCGTTGTTTTTTAAAATTTAGAAATTATTTTGGCGCACCAGCCAACCCAAATCCCCAAAACTGCATCATCACAATAACGAACCACAGATCAACCAAACCATAAATCTCCATACTGTGTGAGAGGATCAGAAAGCAAAAATGAAAGCACAGTCAAAATATACAGACTAGCTCGATTTCTCTCAAGAAATCATAATGTGCTTTGATTCTCTTCCATTATATTTAGGATATTAACAGCTGCTGCTGATTTCCATTGGGTGACCCATTGCATGCTCCTTTATTCTGCATCCTGTGCGGTCCTGGACTTTTACTTTATTACTCTAAACACTAAAGGAGCCAGAATCTACATAGCTCCTGTCATGTATTATTACAGCTGAGCAAAATCTCACCCAGAATTAGGAGCTACGTCCAAAACACTCAGCCTTTTTCTGAAGAATGCTGATTGCGCTCAGTGTTTCCTCTTTGTTGGCTTCATTCTTAGTCCTATGTTGCCAGAGCTTCAGACTGATGGCGAAGCAGCTTTTATTTGCCAAGGGTTGCCAAGGAAGTGGGAATCTGACTGACAGGTTAAACAACCAGTCACAGTTTTTGTTCAGCACCATGTGTAGGGGTGTGAAAATGTATAATCCTTGTCAATGATGTGGTAGCCTAGTAGTGTAGGTGTTGGACTACCAATCGGAAGGTTGTAAGTTCGAATCCCAAGTCCATGAATCTGCCACTGATGTGTCCCTGTGTAAGGCCCTTAAAGGTGGGGTGCATGATGTTTGAAAGCCAATGCTGACATTTATAATCACCAAAACAAACACGCCCCTAACCCAAATGGGTGTCACCCCTGTTTTCATAGCTCCGCCCACACATACATGCGTAACCCAGGCAACTATTATGGCGGAACCTGATGGGGCAGCTGTCTGAGGGGATGTTTTTATCAATAAATGAACTCAATGAGTAATACTATGGTAATACAAATGTTTTTGTAGTACTGTGTGTTGTACCATGAAAGGTTTAGCTCCGTTTCACGCGGAAGACGACGTTCAACACCTAGAACCCGAGGCAGAGGTAACTGCAGGTATCCGCCATGTCGATCTTTCAATCGCTTTCTGCTAATGTCAGGCATGCGCACTGAACACTCTCTCTGCCGCATGTTGACAAGACACGCCCCTTTCTGCTCATTGGCTACACGTTTGTTTTGTTAGTCGGCCCGACTGAAGCATTTTTCAAACATTGTGCGCCCCACCTTTAATTGCTCAGCTGTATAAAATGTAAGTTGCTCACCAAATGCAGTAAATGTACAAATAGACCAGAGGTCTCATTTATAAAACTGTATGTAGGATCCCTACTAAAAGTTTACGTACGCCCAAAAGCCAAAAATGGCGTACGCCAAAAAATATTCCGATTTATAAAACCGTGCCTACGCACACCTGTAAGCAATGTTCCCTTTATAAATCACAGATCACCCACAGATGTGCGTACGTGAACCAGCCTCAAATCCCGCCCTGTACACGCCCATTTTTAAACAGAAATTGTCAATGCAAATCACTGCGCGGGCACGAGAGTGGACCTTGTTATAATGAGTTTCCTCTGCGCTCTGCGTGTTTAAAAATGGGGTGAGGAGCCAGCGTCTCAGGGGGTAGCCACTGTCACCTGCAGGTTATAATTATATTAAAAGCAACATTGTTATAATTATATTAAAAACAAAATTGTTACAGTTTCTACTTTTTAATATTGTTAAACTCACCAAGAAGCCAGCCATCATGTACTGCGCCTGCATTTAGTCTGTTCCCTACACTGCTAGGAGTCAAGATAAAGGAATCATGTGTTGAACCAGGCCAGCGTGCCACAATGTTTGTGAGGATCATGTTGGAGTCACATATGATTTGCACATTAATAGAATGCACATGCTTTCTATTAACATAACCAAGTTCATTTTCAGACGGTGCCCTTATAGCAACATGAGCGCAGTCAATTGTGCCGATTACATTTGGGAAACCAGACATTGCTACAAATTGCATTTTAATTTCGGCTTGTTCTCGCACAGTGTAGGGGAACCTGACGTATCGACTACCCATATTAAGTATACCATTCAAAACGACAGATATTATGGCACTCAGGGACGGCTGTGTTATACCAGACCTATAGGGTGAGATGATGGATTCCAATAGAATTATTTCATATACAAAAAGGTCTTAGACAAATTTGAGGATTACTTATAGTTTTTTTTTTATATAAATAATTTACCTGTCTGCCAATTCCCGTTGGAAACAGCCGGTTGCCAAGACCCCAGAGTGGTGAGGACTTGTACTTGGACTGGGATGGCATGGTTCCGGCGTGTTGCCCTCTCTAATACTGGACCCAATTCAACACATAGATCTAAGAGCACAGCTCTAGGGAATCTAAATCGGGTTATTAGCCAGGAAATCATCATGGTCCCTGAAAACTCGTTCTCTCCTTATTCTGCCATTGGCGTAATCCTCCAACAGTGCCAGCAGAGCCATCATGAAGCATTACATACCCGGGTCACCGGAGGATTTATATGTTTCTAGCAATTGGACTGATCGTTAACACCTTGACAAAATCAGAGAATTAATTTGTGGGCGAAAATTTAAGACACAAATGTTATAGTGAACACATACTTCTTCATGACGGTTTTGTAATGAACACCGTAATAGTTAGGACCGATGATGAGTAGCGATTGTGCTTCATGACTGTATTTGCAGACTTTGACATTTTATGATATATGTACATTTTATTTCGTTTTTACACTGTGCTCTGCAGTTCTCTAATAAAAGGGTATTTCATGCTATTCTGTATCACATGTAGTCGCGCCATCTCCTCCTGCGCTCCCGTTGTGGACAATGTGACTGTAAGGCAGCGCTGATTATTCATTCATTCATTCATTTTCTACCGCTTATCCGAACTACTCAGGTCACGGAGAGCCTGTGCCTATCCTCAGGCGTCATTGGGCATCAAGGCAGGATACACCCTGGACGGAGTAGAGCTGATTATTATTATTTTATTTTTAATACATTTTGAATTACGTTTGGATTTTACTAGATGTATATAGCCTAAAACAATCGGCACAAATAACACTGTTTTATTTAATCTTCATGATAATGTGGATATAACCTATGAAATGGAGTGAAAATTAAATGTCATTAATTCTTACGTATAATCGTTCTTCTCACATGTATTTTCTACAATCTAACTTCAGTTCACTACCTCAGCATCTGTGTCGCCAATTCCCTTCGTCTCCAGAATGCGCGTACGCACGTCTCAAAGTTTGCTTAAAGGTGCGCACATTTTCTCGTCAAGTTTGTTTTGTGCGTACGCACGCTTTATAAATGAGACCCCAGGCAACTACAGATTGTTCCTTTAAGAAATTCCTGCAAATGAATGAGCTTATACCGTGAATTTAGCTGATTCTCATACAGAAGCTCTCATCATCAGAGTTATAAACACTACGACTTCCTTCTTCCATGAAGGAAGTAGAGAATTATGGCAGTGTAATTACCAGGAGGACCGTTAAAAACAATGACGCACATGTGTCCCAGAAATCTGTTTCCGATTTTGTGTGATAAAACGGTCTGAAGACGAGACTTCCCTTGCATTTCCTTGTTCCTGCTTCCCCCCTCGCTTGGTCACAGGATTGCAGGTATTCAGAGATCTTTAGAATAAAAATGTGGCAGATAGCTGGATAGGAGGGGTAGCATACAGCTCTGTCTCACCTGTCAGTCAAAATGACATAGCATGTGAGGGCTCGTAGATGCCAAAAGAGCAAAAAAATAGGTATTTTATTAACGGCAAAGTGACTGGCGTTATTCCCGCTGAGCTGTAATGTCATGACCGTAGTGTAAACAGCAGCCTGTGGGTGTGATCTCGCTGTGACCCAGTTATCATGGTGCTCTTCCACACACACACACACACTGCATACATTTTTAAATAAATGTCAGACTCCGGCATGCTTGGAGTTGTTTTTTCCTTCTCCTCCACTACGCACCCTCCCTCTCCTCCTCTACCTCTGTGCTTTTGAATGGATATCTTACAGCAGTGGGGTTTGTGTACGCTGAAATATGAAGCACATGGCCAACGACACAGTCAACAAGTTAGCCCATCTAGCAGTTTTGTGTTTGCCCAAGGAACTGGAGTGTGTCACGTCACATCCATGTATGGATAATGATGCCTCTGTGGATTCTCCATCGTTCTTTTCAGAGATGCAAGAGTTTCAAGACAGAAGTTCAAACACTAAGCTAAGCTTTTTCTTTTAACAGGATGCTCCTCAGGAGGCGTACGGCAGCAGAGCCCAGCCAGCTATGACTCCCGGGAAGCCCAACCACGATGAGATGGGCCTGAACCAGCAAGAACGGCCATCCAGCCTTCCGGTGAGTTCTAGCTGATGTTCTCAATACACAGGTCTTTGGCTCTCTAATGAATTGTATACCTTATCCTGCTAGCAATTCAGACACCTACTCGGAGAAAGTGTTTTTTCGCTTCATCACTTTTTAGTAGAACGAAACATGTAACGAGATTAAATGTACATTTTTTTAAGTGCCCTTGAGTTGAGTTTTGGGAAACCATTTGGGAAGCATGCTAGTAGTAATAATTTAGCTAGTTAACGTTTAAAGGAAAGAGGAAACACTTCAAGACATTTGGGAAAATGTGCCATGCCCTTGTCTTTGTTCAGAGAAAAGCACTACTTCTCAAAACATCTACTTTAAGATCATTTTACATAGCAATTAGTATCAATGGTCATGTACAGTGCCAGAAATTGCTTAAGTTTTGCATTTTAATGGTAAGAAAAAACAAAAGTGTGATCATGGACATTAACAAGGTGGTTTTGGATTTTAGGCCTAGTTGGATTTTTAGTCGATTCTGTTCAGTTATATCTATTCATGTGCATCCAAAATGGTGCCACTACTGTGGAAATATGAGGGTTTTTTTTGTACCATGTACTGTTTCTCATTTTGCATGGATGCAAGTTAACAGAGTGTAGTTTATTGTTTAAACTTGCAAAAAACTGCAACTCTTTAGCCCCCAAAAAAGCCTGCAATCATCCGATCATATATCATCAAAAGCATCTAATGAGTGGCAGTGCTGGCCAGAAAAGGATGGGTCTTTCTGAGTCCCGCTTCCTCTCTGCGTTTCTTCCTTCTTCCCTGCTTAGTTTCTCCTCTTCACGGCATTCGGTTTTTATCATTCTGTGTCCAGTTATAGAAATGCACACCGTATCTCTGGGTATCAGCGCAGAGATTGTGCGGCAGGATCGCCTCTCAGACACACGGCTCTTTTGGATCAAGAATGTGCTGAAGAAATGCGTTTTGGTGTGAAGGAGAAGAGAAGGGCTACGTGTTTATGCATTCTTCTGACGGCAGCACTTCCTCCACTGGCTCTCTGCTCACTCTGTGCTGAGCTGTCAGCAGGCTATTGGGCGCTCAGCCTGTTTCTCAGTGAGCTCACACGCTCTCAGCCAATAAAATGCGTCCAACAAACTTGCATTTTATATTTACATTCATGAGAACAGGCCTGTATTTGCTTTGTGGTGCATCACATCTCAGGCTTTATAAAGCTCTGCACATAGCAGATTTAGGGAGTTTCAACACTTGTGTGGTGTTTGAATCTGTCACTGAGAGAACTGTGATCTCGACATGTCAGACTCAGTAAAGGAGGTGTCACCACTGTGTGACAGAGGCCATACCTCCTTTACTAGGACTGACGGTCTTACTGAAGCTGCTGTGGCCCTTGTGGCAGTTCCACTCAAGGGGGTGTGGCCTCTTCAGTCCTATTCAAAGAGCTTTCAGTCATAGTGAAGGAGGCCTGACATTCTGTGTCAGTTCTACTGACCGAGGTGTGGTCCCTGTGCCAGTCCCGCTCAAGGAGGCGTGGCTTTCGGGCCAGTCCCGCTCAAGGAGGCGTGGCTTCCGGGCCAGTCCCGCTCAAGGAGGCGTGGCTTCCGGGCCAGTCCCGCCCAAGGAGGCGTGGCTTCCGGGCCAGTCCCGCTCAAGGAGGCGTGGCTTCCGGGCCAGTCCCGCTCAAGGAGGCGTGGCTTCCGGGCCAGTCCCGCTCAAGGAGGCGTGGCTTCCGGGCCAGTCCCGCTCAAGGAGGCGTGGCTTCCGGGCCAGTCCCGCTCAAGGAGGCGTGGCCACGGTGCCAGTTAGTTCTACTCAAGGAGGCGTGGCCACTTTTTTAGTCTTACTGAAGGAGGTATAGCCTCTTAAGTGGAGTTTCCAATAACAGTGTATTACAAAATATTTTGTTCCTGTTATACAATATCTTTGTATTATTAGTGAATGCTTTTTGTTAGATTTGTTGTGGAGCATCTGTAAAAAGTTGGAGTCCGTTATTTCTTACATTGCAGCAGCTATAAAGTTTTCACAAGCTTGCTTTTGTGGTGAATAAGCAGCTTGTTTCCGCAAGGCATATTCTCATGAAGACTTTCCTGTGGGGGGAAACTCACACTTACAAACCGCTGACACTGGAAACTCCTACTGTAAATGATGCATGAACATCATCTTACAGAAGGTTCACCATTTCAACTATTGTATGCTGTAAGTGTCTAGATAACCATGCTTTTTTTATTACTATGCATAGGTTTTGATCATCCAGCATCGAAGTCATAACATACATGTTTTACAGTATGTTAAGCAGTACTGTGTCCGAGCACAGAAAGATGCGGTAATGCTCTTCTGTCAGGTTGCACTGTGAGGATGGAACGCTGGTTAAAGGTGTGCCTGCTAAAGTAATTTCCTGTGTATTATTTATTTGTTTGTTTGTTTGTTTGTGAAACAGCAACATGAAGCAATTTACTCACTGTTAAAAAAAAAAAAAAAAAAAAAAAAAAAAGAATGGCTTTAAAAAACAAACATGGCATTTTGAAACTAGACAAGAGGCAGAGGCTGGTGTAACACAGCGGCTTCTCTCCACTGAGCTATTTTTAAACCTCCATGTGTCACTCTGCCCTATTGGCCCAATGAACCCTGCCAAGAAGAAGTAGGAGGAGTGAGATGGAAAGAGTGTGTGTGTGTGTGTGTGTGTGTGTGTGTGTGGCAGGCATTCCGAATCCTGTGACTCATAATGTCAGCAGTAAAGTTACTACAGGTCAGACCTGAAGCACAACTGACACAGAGAGTTTACATACGACTTCTTTCATCACTCATTAGAGCATGAATTTGTCTGCAGGCTGAATATTTATTAATCAAATGTATTCCTGTGATCTTTCTGAGCTCAAACAGTCTCTCCCGCTTGCTCGCTCTTATTATTCTACTGGTAAGAAGAATGCTAGTTGTTATTGTGGAGTTTATTTAAGCGTGTCCAAACACACAGTCTTCTCTCTGAAGTCCGAGCTGAGGCTTTGAAGTCCGGAGGCTGAGGGTGGTGTTGCCATGGAAACACTTACGGATGTGCACAGGGCTTTTCTTGATGTCTCATCAAATTATTCTTCTAATGGAATTTTTAATCTGGGCATTTTTTTATAAACCCCCCCCCCCCCCCCAACCCCCCATATAAATAACAAATAGTCCCAGTCAAGGAGGCGTGGCCTGTGAGAGGTGTATGATGTATACCAAATTTACTAATCAAGATAATTACAAATGGATGAATTTGGACTAAGTTGTTTTTCTAATCTTCGGTCCAGTTTTGGTGACCCTGTTCCCATTGAATCTTCAGATTCCAGTTTTTGGCTGACAGAGTGGAACCTAATGCTGTTGTAGGCCACCGGACACAAGGTTTCAAGGTTTTTGAAATGCTTTTCTGTTCATCTTCTTTGTAGAGTATTTATTTAAGGAACCTTCCTGTCAGCTCAAAGAAGTACTTCAAAGAAGTCATTGCTCATAATAAATTGCATACGTTTAAAAATGCCCTTCTGAGTGCTCCATTAATGCAGGTGGAATTTTATATTTTAGGTGTTTGTAGTTCTGTTAAAGCAACGCTTCAGAGACCAGCGCAGGAGTCGTTCTTTCTCTGTGGCGATGACTCTCGTGTACATCTTTTAATGGCTTTTAAAATATTTACAAGCTTCTGTAAAGTGTTACAGTGTAAGGTTTTGTTCTGGTTCAGCACAGAGTAGGTGTTACTCCCCTCGAGTTGAATAAAAGGCTCATGTCGTTCTTGGTTTTTAACAGACATTTATTTTGGACAAGTCTTCAACATGTCTTGTAGCCTTTATGCTCCAATAATGCCGAAAATGCCAAAGATTCCACAATGCCAATGCCGTCAGAACTACGGAAGGACATACATAACTAAAATAAAGTGCACATTCAACAAGTAAGAAAATACAATTAAATATGCTAATTATACATAAATACAGTTGCATACAAAAGGCAATTAACAACAAACACACACCTCATTGGCCTCTCTAACTCAAGAGGAATAAACTTGAAGGTTAACAGTTTCTTCTTCTTCAAACAAAGAACAGCAGTATTAACTTCTTAGCACTTCTTAAAAGTGTAACTTGTATGGACATTAGCGTGTACCTCGTGCGTCTTTTCTGCATTTAGCACCCCCTGGAAGTGATAGCAACAATTAAATAATTCCCCAGTGAAACAAAATTATATGTTCCCTTTCACCTTTCTATGGTTTTAACCAATAACACAAAATAAATTAACATTAACAAAAATATATTGCTGTTTCATTCTAATAAAAATTACTTGAACATTTTAACTATTTCCTTAAACTGTAAAGTGCATATATTATGAACTGAATATGCATATATAATGAGAGTTGCCTCTAGCGGCAGCTACAGTAGGACTTCATAAAACCTGACTCCCGAAGAATGAACGTGAACTTATTGTAGCAGAGTGGGCTGACACGACTCTCTGGACTTTTATTCATGTAAGAAAAATAAATAGTTGGTGTAGAAGGTGGCCACATGCCATGTTGATATTTTAATGTCCGCTATTATTGCAGGAGTTTAGATGCATGTCATTTTCATGCTTCATTACGGTGTGTGATCTGATGGTTGCCTTGTTCAAAATCCGGATTCAAATTTATTTCCGTCTACTGCACTTCTTCTGTTCTCGTTCTGTTTGTGTCCAACTGCAACTCGTCCAAAAAGAATTCAAAACCCGCTTCCTCTGGACTCTGTCTAAATCACACTGCAGCGACCTCCGTTCCTCGTTTCAGTGCAGTCCCCTTACTAGCAATTTTATCATGAGCTGTGTCCCAAATGATACGCCAAATGTTACACCATGCACTGTATAATTTTTTTGCTAACCCAAGGTATATTGTTTTCTAGTCAATGGCATACATCAAACTGCCAGCTTTAGCAGACGTTTTAAATCGTGAAAAACAAAGTGGGCTAATTTAAAAGATATTGTTAAGACGCCCTGAATACCGAAGTGAACCAGTGAAGTTCCATGTGAAGTTTCAACATTCCAAGCTTCAGTTGAATAACATCATCCATGTACTAGCAGTGCACTTCTTCTTGTGGGAATTTCCAGTCTGATCACACCTCGCACTATGAAGACGACAAAATGGTGTAGATTAGTGTATACAATTTGGGATACGCGCACCTAAATCACAGCTGGAGTCGAGCCTGGCGTGTCTAGCCAAAACTAAACAAAACTAAATAACATTATTCGATGTCCTACTCAGCCCTTGTATTTTATTAAATTGATAAATTGCATGTGAACAATGCATCTTTGGGGCATCGTAGATGTATATGGAAAGTAGTCGCATTACACACACCAGTAAGAGTTGTTCTTTTTTCCACATGCAGGCTTCAGTGCTGCTCTTTGTCACCGTTGTGAGATTTACAATTTCTGCACTAACTGCATTTTCATTGCGGTGGCGTCTGGCTGCTCAATGTGTCACTCGGAGCTTAAAGCTCCACTCATGTGGCACTGGTCATCCATCACATCCACGATCGTCATTAGGCCTGCGGCTGAGAGACGAGACGCTGTCAGAAAAATACCCGACAGTACACTGTTAAAGTGTCGATTAAGTGTAACAGCGGCGGCATCTCGGCGTTGGGGACGATTTTAAAAGACTAAAGCGCTGCTGCATCGCTTTCTTCAGATAGACATCAAGCAACCACTGTAGCGCAATCAACAGGTAGCCACATGGCATTGTGGGAAAAGTCAGAAACCAGTCACCAAAGTGTAACAGATGAACATGTGCAGGAAGGAATTTTATCTCGAGTTCATTCCAAAATAAATCTTTGAAAATAAAGCGAGTTATAACGATTAATATGATTAAGATTAGATCTTTTTAAAGTCGATTTTTAATACTTTAGTAATATTAGTGTATGTTTACTCAGTATATTTCAGAAGATTGGAGAACAAGCAGACATGTAATTAATGAATTTGTCTCGGCTCTTGTAAACAAGAGAACCAAACTATGGAGTCGAGCCAAGCTTTTCCTCCAGGCCGGACTTGGCTACACCATGATGTCGTCTGTCGTGTTTTGGGGAAACAAAGCAGAACCCTGAGGTCCACCGCTACCCGTGTTGGGTTAGAGCTTTATTGCTTTGGATAGTGCAGTGGAAAATCACCACAAAATACCACATTAGCATTAAAGTTGACTCAGGGAAGCTTGAATAGTAGAAAACTGCAAAATCACCAGAACATTGTTGGTGGTGGATTTAATGTCTAATTAGTGGAGAATTGTGAGCAAGGAACGCTGGCTTAAAAATACACTGCTGGAGCCCGCTGCCTGGTATTAAGTGGATGAAAATTTGTATTGCAGCAGCATGTTGTTCTCTGTAGAAAACACTCAAAGGCGTGTTTTATTTATCTCTCTCTCAGCTGTCATGCATTGTTTTTGTGGTGGTCCTCCTGCCTTTTTAGCTCATGGAGAATTGATGTTTTGTACCTTTTACCCGCCACTTACTGCTTCACTGCATGGAAGGTGTGTGTGTGTGTGTGTGTGTGTGTAAAAGAGAGAGAGATAAATTGATGCTTCCTCTCTTTCACATCATCCAGTGTTAAAGAGAATTTGAAATGCTCTTGGCTTGTATCTCCTTGATCAAAGTGTTCCTGTAGGTGGAGGTTGAATTAAACATCTGCAGGATGATAATCTGATCAGATCACGCCAACACCTCACACTGATCAGCGCTCATAAAGTCAAACCACCACGCAGCTGCCTGAGTGACCTGAGAGGTCTGATCTCTCTCTCTCTCTCTCTCTCTCTCTCAGGCTCCTCTCAACACTAGCTGCATCCCTGCAGGCTCAGCACTCGAATCCTATTTCTCATGAAGACTTCAATTCACAGAGCTCACAGATCTCTCTCTCTATCTCTCTCTCTCAATAACATTGCAGTGGTGGAGAAAATTATTGCAAGATACATATGGGAGAATATTTCATAACATGGACTGTGCTGCATCCTTGATGTTAGTGGATTTGTTGTGATAAGTTTTGTTGACTTTTTAGACCACTTTATCAAATTTATTTCAAAAAAGAGTCTAGTCACAACTAATCTAGTGATGTTTTAAGCAGAACTTTTATATCACTGCTGGGGAAATGAGTGGAGAGTTGACTCAACATCAGTCTGAGAGTGCGGGCTGAGACCACCGATGTTACCTGCGGCCAATCACAATACACTATGGTGTGCTGTAACCAATCACCATTGTACCTCCACGACCAATCACCAAGCTCCACTGTGGCCAGTGTACATAATGTACATTCTACAGTACATGTGCAAAGCCACAGGAATTAACACAGCAGTTAATGAGCCATATCTTCTCTCTCATGTTCTTACTCTGTTTAAGGTTAATGGTTAAGGATGCAAAGTGACCTACAGTGTGGGAGTTGAAGAGGTGAAGAGGTTTGAACATCAAATCATGTTTCTGACTAACGTTTGCATGTGGGAGAGAAGAGGGAGCTGAAGAAACCAATGTGTGTGTGAGCAGGTGTAAATAAAGGAGAAGAGCTGCATTTTGAAGATTGAGTAGAGACTGGACGGAGGTGTGTGTGTGTGTGTGTGTGTGTGTGTTACCACCCCTCAGTCTGCCTGTCCTGGTGTATAAGCTGTGATGGTGAGGGGGAAACTCATCACCACAGGTAGCAATTGTATCGACACGTGCACACGCTCCGGTCTCACACTATCTTTCTCTCGCACGCGTGCGCGCTTTTGCTCTCTCTAAATCTCTTTTTCACATATACACACAAACACACACATTTTGATTTAATGTGTGTGCTGTTTTTTCCCCTCTTTCAGCCCTGAAGGCTGTATCGTGTCAGCGCTCCCCTCCTCCATCCATCTCTCGTTTCTTTTCTCCCCTTCCCCCCGCTCTCTCTTTGATTCCTCTCGCTCTGCGCTCTGCAACTCATCCTCCATAATTAGGACGAGCATGGAAAATGTGGGAGGGAGAGAGAGAGAGAGAGAGAGAGAGAGGGGAGCCGGAGTCCTGCTGATGAGGCACACACCGCTGTGAGCTGATTGGTCGAGGCGTTGGCAGGGGGCGTCTGGGGGGATGGGGAGCTGTGATGCCATTGGCTCAATGTGCCCCAGAGGGACAGAGTGATGGATGATGAGTATGTGTGTGTGTGTGTTTCTGCAGGGAGCCAAGTTTCTCTCATCAACAGCTCATCAAATCAGCCGAAGCTCTGGCTGCGAGCATGAGGGTGTTAGTCAGTGCCTGCGCTGGAGAATGCAGCTCTGTACTTTACCCACATATATTTATATATCTCTGTCCTTTCTCCCCCCCAAATAAATCCCTAAAATATTTATTATACATTTATACAAAATAACTATAAATTATTAAACCAACACACTCATTATTGTTACACCTTCTGAAAAACAGAGAGATTACGTTTTGCCCTCAATTTAGAGAAATTACTTTTTTTTCCTCTAAATTTTGTTTTTTAAATCTCATTTTTCTCTTTAAAACCCTTAAGGGACATCCTGACCATCTGGAAAAGATTCCACACGGCATGTTAATGTAGTTGAAAAGATTGCGTGTTTGTGTAAGAATATTAGGCAGGACACCTGAAATCCTCCATTGCATGTACGTTTAAAAAAAACATTTAAGCTATTAGCAAAGGTCTAAAACACCTGAACACAGCAGAGCTCTTGTGAAGATCGATCATGAATCCTGCTAAATCTAGTTCAGGACAAACCTCTAGTTACCTCTGCCAGGAAGTTAATAAGCGAAGACATAGTTAAGGAACGTGTCTCCGTCTCAGTTGAAGATGGAAGGCCAAATGTATAACCTCAAATGGTAAGGGAGCTTCTCTAAAGTGTCTGTTACAGGAGGAAGCTCATTGCCTTCTCTGTTTTTGTCTCCAGGGAAAGATGTGCCATGCACTTAATCATGACATGTTGCTAATGTCATTGATTTTGTGTCATTTTTAGGAAGGGTGCCAATAATTATGTTGGGAACTCTGTTTGGGAAGCACGAAGGTCTTACTGCAGGAGTTCTACATCTTGCGCATAGGAATCAATATTGTACTGTTTGTGTAGCATTAAGCAATAAACCCACAAGACAGACTGGAGTTGAGGAAGTGTGTGTCTGTGTGTGTCTGTGTGTGTCTGTGTGTGTCTGTGTGTGTCTGTGTGCTGATTTTAGTTTAGATCTTACATAAAAGGATCATCACACTTCACTCTCACACCCACTGACAACAGCTTTCTCAGAACAGGAGTGCTGCTCATCATCTCTGTATTTATTTCCTCCTGTTTCTTCCATTTCTCATCTTCGGTGAACGCCGGTCACCGCTTTAAAAACACTCCAGCCAAACACGTGCGTGAATACAAAGAAAAACCAAATACAAGGACGAGAAGAAGAACTTTACTTTTCCATCACGATATCTGAGGCTCCAGTACAAGCTTCAGTGCAGCCTCCTAGCAACCGTTACCACGACAGCACGCTGCAGCAGCTGGAACGGTACAAACTCCAGCGGTGGAGGGCAGGAGGAGGTCTCACGCAATCACTCACATTGATTAGCACTGGAAAAAATAATTAGTGTTTGAATATCTTTGCTTGATTTTTTATCAAAGATAATGAAAGGACAGATCTCGGCTTTTCTATTTATTTGTTTACTTGTTGTTGTTTTTTTTGTTTTTTGTTTTTTTTTTGCTTGCATTTTGTGTTGTTGAAAGCACAGCCTTTCCATCTGGCATCCACTCTGGGAATCTTCAGGAAGGCAGACAGGTCTCAGGAGCATGTATCACACGTGTATGAGTATAGATGGAAACATTGCTCAGGTGTCACTCAGCTGTGTACTCTGTGTGTGAGAGGATCCCATGCCGAGAGCGCTAGAGGATGTGTGATGTCACTGCTGATGCCCGGGTGCTAGCATCACTCTCAGAAAATGACTTGTAGAAGCCTGACCCGGGGGCGTGACTGTGAGATTGTCACAGCTGTAATGTTCACAGCTTCGCAGCCACGAAAACAAGGCGACAATCATTTCACTTTGTCTTATTACTGGAACTATGTAAGATCTTGATGTCATGTCCTGTTCCCATTCTCCTAATGATGATGGTGCCCGAGTGCCCGAGACCGTGTCAGATCTAATCTAATCTAATCTCAAGATGGAATAAAGGTGTCGTGCCGATTTCATGGTTCTGTCCGTGCCGACGTCCTGCTGGTGTATCAGACGCACTCTGTCCTGAGTTCAGGTGCATAATCTTCTCTCATGTCAGTCACATGAAATATATCCAGCTCAGTACACTCGGTACTCCAACAGATGATAACGCAGTCTACTTTATCGTGTCTGCTGTATCTATATAAGGCTATGTGGTACATCATGACACAGTATCAGTCACACTGATCTATTATTGGTTACATTCTAGGACAGCAACCATTGAGTACATGTCAGGTTTGGGTCCAGATTTGTCCACCGAATACTGAAGTGTTTTCATTTTCATTACACTGGATCACAGGAAACGGTGAAATATTACATTTTATACCATGCGACTAAAGAAGGCAGCCGTAGCCGACGCTCTGTATAATGCCAGATATAATGGGATTTTATAGGGAAGGGGATATAGAGTATATATAACAGATTTTTTTATATAACTAGCAAGATGTTACAGATTTGCTCACAAGGCAAGGTTACCGGTCACAAAGCAGGTTACCTGATGAGAGCAGTGTCTCCAAGCTGCCAGGACAGAGAGCAGTAAGTGAGGCTAGCAGTTATTACTGGAATTAATTTTGATTTTTAATTAGCAAAATATTCCCACGTTAATATTAAGTGTTAAGTATACATTTCTGTAACTGTTATTATTCATTCTGGGTAAAGTATTTAAAAAAAAAAAGCTGTGGCCATCTTTAAGGGAAGCATGACGTTTAAAAGTGTTTACATGAGAGAGAGAGACACACACAGAGAGAGAGAGAGAGTCACAGAGAGAGAGAGAGAGAGTCACAGAGAGAGAGAGAGAGAGTCACAGAGAGAGAGAGAGTCACAGAGAGAGAGAGAGTCAGAGAGAGAGAGAGTCACAGAGAGAGAGAGTCACAGAGAGAGAGAGAGAGAGAGAGTCACACAGAGAGAGAGAGAGAGAGAGTCACACACAGAGAGAGAGAGAGAGAGTCACACACAGAGAGAGAGAGAGAGTCACAGAGAGAGAGAGAGAGTCACAGAGAGAGAGAGAGAGTCAGAGAGAGAGAGAGAGTCAGAGAGAGAGAGAGAGTCAGAGAGAGAGAGAGAGTCAGAGAGAGAGAGAGAGTCAGAGAGAGAGAGAGAGAGAGAGAGAGAGTCACAGAGGGAGAGAGTCACAGAGAGAGAGAGAGAGAGAGTCACACACAGAGAGAGAGAGAGAGAGTCACACACAGAGAGAGAGAGAGAGAGTCACACAGAGAGAGAGACCTTTTAAAATGAGCAATTTCAAATATAAAAAGGGGGGTATTGTGGAATCCTAGTGCGTTTCACACGAAGCCTACGAATAATAAAAAAAATAACAATAAAAACGACAGATTCAGATTTTTTTTGGTGTCAAAATATATTTTTTTTTGCTCTATTATTTAAAATTTTTAATTATTTTTTTCTGTATTTTTAGTTGGTGTGTATTTTTGTGTATTTTTCTACCTGAGGTTTTATAACGTTAAATAAACAAACCGGGCGAACTGTTTTTTTTGTTTGTTTGTTTTTTTTGGTTTTTTTTGGCTCTTATTTTTGCTTTCTTTGAAGCCCAGCTTTGTGTCCTTACGAGGCAGAGGACTAGAGAAGAGATCTCGTCCCTACACACTCTTAAGCAAGTAAATACTCCCAGTGTGTGCCGAGGCCCCGATCTCCTCTTCCATCTGCTTTCCGTTGCCTCATGCCGGCTGTGTGCGCTTTCAGTCCTCATCTTACTTTCAGCAGTAGAGTGTAGCTGAATCCTGAATACATGTATGAATTATTCTAAACCCCCCTTTTCCGCTTTCCATCTTTCATTCTACTCTGCGATTGTCTGATTCCATTTCTCTCACCTCCCGTAGCACGTTCTCTGTGTCTGGGGAGCGCTCTCGCTCTCTTGTCAAACTCAATATGTCAGTCAGCTCTCGGGTCGCGGGGCTTCGCAGCAGGGAGAAGAGCGGCCTCTCGCCATTACGCCGCCTCACAGCCTCGCCGCTTTATTGCTCCGCTGAAATTCACGGCTTTTCTCGTGCTAGGCAGACACGGCGCAAATTGCAGCGCTGTCAGATTTCGCACAAATTGCCAGATCTGCCTCGGCACGGAAACAAAAGGAAATTTCAGCAGCGGTTATTCATGGCATTTGTACGTGTTTGGTATTCAGGCCGAGGTCTGCATGGAGCCTTAGCTACGCTTTCTGCTCACACGTTCTCAGCTTCGAGCCTCGCCCCTGAATTAGCCCTGATTATTCTTCAGCATTAATTGGTCACGGACAGGGGCGATTCAAGAATTTTCATTTTAGGGGGGCTCAGCCCCCAGGGTAGGGTTGTATACTACTAACCTTATTGCAATCCACTATTCCATTGTATTCCCTGTATTACTCTAATTTATGTATCATGATACACTAATGATTCATATATATAATTAAAATTATGTTTAATAATACAAAACAAAATAACTCCATGATGTTTCTCTCTCTGTGCCATTTAGTGCTTTCAGACAATATAATGATGTGTGTCTTTAATCATTTCTGTGCATGGCTGCATATTTGTAATGCCGAAATACACAATAATATGTTTTACATTTTAAAAGGTCAATCAAAATAAATCATGGTCGTTTTCTAAAGTATGTTTTCATGGGTGTTAATCGCTTCATTTTTGTTGGAAGAAAAAACAACTATCACACTGTGATAAGGGCTGAAGTTGAACTCAGGAAGACGCACTGGATGAGAAACCGAACTGTGTATTGGTCCAGTAAACTGCAATTACATGAACTGCACCGATGCAGATGTCATATCATAGCAATCCATCAATAAAAGCACACACCTTGTACTCTCTTATGTTCGCTCTGCTCGGCGTCCCTGCGGATTGAAAAACGCGCTGAATCCACGCAGACTCAGTTCAGGGGAGGAGCCGAAACTTGCCGCAGCTTGTCGCCGCTTCAAATGCGTTTTTAAAGGGGACTGAAGCGATCTAAAAAGGGCCTAGTGACACCCCTGGTCACGGAGGAGATGTTCTGACGCGCCTGGCTTGTGAAACGAAGGACAAGCACGTACGTTTGATCCCTTGCCTAAATTTACACCGGAGAACCAGACCGGCACTCAATGAGAAAAATAGCGGTCTGTACTTGTGCACTAATTTTTTTCCTCCTCCTTAGCTCATATCGGGGAGGAAGAGAACGCTCGAATGGTCAAGGAGACCAAATAATTATGTTCATCAATTAAAGATCCAGAAGCTTAACAATAAGGATTATCATGCAGGCAGGAAAAGAAGTGCTAATGCTGATGTCTTAGACGTGATTGGCTGTGCTGCTGCAGGAAAATAATCAACAACAGAGTGTTGTGATTCCAATAAAATCTTAAGAAATGTCACCAAGTTACTTCCTATTATTGCTTCTGTTATAGCAGATAACTGCTTGCTCACTCATCAGTCTCTTTTTCTTTTGTTTTCTCTCTCTATCACTATTACTTCATGAGGTTCATACTATTAATCTTAACCGGTCATATCGGAAAACGCAACGCTGTAGTTTTATTTCTGACCGTCCCACAATTCTCACCCTGGAGACTCCTTTCATTAAAGTTAAATTAAGGAAACTTTTCTCAATCTTGATCTTCGATCTTGTTGAGGAGCTAGTGGAGGAAGATAAGTGGAGAAATCTCCGTCTCAAAATAACACACAATCTGTCTTTGTATCTTGCTCTCTTCGAGTAATATTTATAATGCTCGTAATTTAAAAAAAAAAAAAACACACACAAATAGATTCTGTGACTTTCCTTCACAACGTCATGTGGAAATCATGTGTAGGCCGTTTTTACAGGAACTCAGTAGAAACACTTCGTGGGTCTTAAAGCTGAGCTCATGCACTTGAGCTCTTTTCCCATAAATAGGTCATCATGCTCAGTGTTTCAGGCAGCAGACGGCGGGGCAGAGTGAACTCATCCCCCTCCCCGTAAAGCCTCTGAGGTTTCCATACTGTTTGCTCACAGATTCCCATAAGCCTCAGCGCTAGTGCTGGGGAAACAACGGCAAGCTTTTTTCCATTGTACGTGGAAATAAACGGTTGCACTGAAGTCTGTGTGTTCACTGGGGAAATTGAAAATCCAGGCTGCAGAGAAGTAGGCTGACTGGTAGGGAATATTTTGGTAATAGTAGCGGGGCTTGTCTGAGAGAAAAGGACGGTCGTCTAGGATGGAAGCTGTCTCTGCGGTGGCAGTAGCAGCCATCACCTCTCCATCTGGGACCTGCTAATAGCGACACCCACAGATCACGCAGGTTATTTAGAGACGCGCTTTTATTCAGCATTGGCACTAGTGTGTGCCTGGATGCAAGCCGGGTGCCCCATGAGGCGAAGACCTTGGTTTCAGGCCCACAAAAACAAGCATCTCCTCGGCCAGATCCAGCCAGGCACAGATGCTAATTCGGGCTGCACACCTCTGAGCGTGCTTAGCATTCCGTAGAGTGTTTTCTAAATGTGCTGAGTCGCTATAGTCAATAGTGTGTCTTTTCAAAGAGGCAGGATAATCCCCACCCTGTGCTTTAGAAACTTTTAAAGGAAAACTCCACCCTGAAACACGTTAAATCTGTTTATTTTGAGATATTTGTGATGGGATTAGGTGTTATGGTGCTGATTTGTTGGCTGATGGTGTATTTTTGTTATTTTTGTGAGATGTTTCGACTTCATGTCTCGAAGTGTCAGATTTTCATGTTTGTGTGTGTTGTAGGACCTGTCAGGCTCCATAGACGACCTCCCGACCGGGACAGAGGCAGCACTGAGCTCAGCTGTCAGCGCCTCGGGTTCCACCAGCAGCCAAGGTGAGCAGAGCAACACGGCGCAGTCCCCGTTCTCCCCTCACGCGTCGCCCCGTCTCTCTGGCCTACGCAGCGGACCCTCGCCTTCTCCGGTCGGCTCGCCCGTGGGCTCCAGCCAGTCACGATCCGGACCCATATCACCTGCCAGCGTACCAGGTAGTATACTGTGTTTGTGTATTATTGTGTAGTCACTTGTTTTCTTCCAGCCTTGTTAGTGCACACATTGCTGTCCTCTTATTTCTGGCATGAGGAAAATCTTGTTCGCGCTTTCGACAGACAGAGATGGGACTCCCTGCTAACTCCCACACTGGCCATTAAAATAGTTTAAAAAGCCTGTTAGCACGTTTGGAGCCACTTTACCACCAAGCCTCTCCCTCAGTGTGGGTCGTCGTTAGCTTGAGCGTTTGTCTGGTCCTCGCTCTCCCTGCTCCGGATGTCACTAACGAGGGCCGCAGGAGGCCTGTTCGAAGTTTCACTCCTGCTGGCCACACCATTAGCCTCATAGTGAACAGACTGGAAAGGACACACACAGACATACACAAGTGCATTAGCAAGTTTGGGATATTTCAGTAACAAAAGACTGTTGCAGGTAATTTCAGGTGTGTGTGTTTTAGGTACACAGATAGCCCCACAAACACCAGGAAATGTATCAGATGTGGCTTCTCATTCAACCCTCAGTCAATCGCCCATGTCTCAAGAGAGGGGTGAGTATACACACACACACACACACACACACACACACACACACACACATACCTATTACCCCTACAGCAGCAGTAACAGGCCTCCTAATGGTCACTTGTGTATATTTGTCATCTGTCTCAGCTCGATGTGTTCTAGGCGTGCGCTCTCCACTGCCACTTGAGATAAATGGCCTCATTTGTGTGACATATTAACACCTGTGATGGCTTCATCCGCCAGCTGCCGTTGGGTGCAATCCATAGTGGCTTAGAAATTTTCCAGTGCGCTGACTCATGACATCACATTTGAGCTTTTCTATGGCTTGCGGTTGAGCCCCAGTCATCCTACTGCTGGGAAATGTGGAAACGTATAGCACACAAGCTGGGAGCATAAATAAAATCCTCATGCTGGCAGATTCCAGGACAAATTTATTATCTTGTTTACGATTCACAAAAACGGTTTCATCGAACCAGTCATGTTCGATGCTTAAAAGAATTCTGTCCTATTGAAATCAGGACCATTTGAATCTTTGTTCAAGAAAGTGTTGAGCAATTCGACACATCATCATTGACACGGTGAAGCTTTCTGGAAAGAGTCATTTATTTAACATTTATGGAAAGAGTCTCAGGTGTCGTGGCTTTGTAACGGTTATTAAGTTTTCCACCATGGGAACGTCTTCAGGACGAAGGAGTTTGCACGTTCTGGTTACTCTGTTTTCATCTTCAACTTCAAGCGAGGACATAAAGGCTAATGAGTAAACTGGGATTTCTATCAGTCATAAGTTTTAAGAGGAAATTATAGCGCAATATCATCTACTCCATCCACAAATAAGCCACAACTCAGAACCGCGCCTTGTCCTAAAAGCCACTTTTATTCTTAGAGAGAAAAACAAGCATAATTTCACCATTATAAATATAAATAATCATCATGGTGTTTGGTTTCACCACAAAAGTCATTGTGTTCATTAAGAAATATGCTTTCTGTACAGTGTGAATTAGAAACACTCCTAAACCTGCACGTTTTGCCCCTGACTTTTATGTTATTTGCTTTTGTGCACCTAGGATTTGCCTCAAATCTGCAGCGCAGTGGCCCTGGCCCTCAGTTTGGCCCCCAGCAGCCTGGACCCTCCATGTCCCCTCACCCATCCCCAGGAGGCCCCTTGCACCATAGCGTGGGCTCTTACCAGCAGGGCGGTCCTGGGTACGGGCCCCAGGGTGGGCAGTACGGCCCTTCAGGTAACGCAGAACAAAATATGAGAACGGAATCTGAAGTGACGAGAATAGCAGATGCAAAGTTTTGGATGACCTTTAAAAATGAGTCCACAGACGAAAAACGCAAGCAGGTAGCTGTGTTGTCCCTCCGAACAGGACCGGGAAGTAATCTATCATGCGTGTGGTAATAAATAGCCCTGCTTTGCGCTCTCATAATGTCACTGAGCTGCCTTCCGTTTCTGATTGATGCTCCCTGTTGTCCTGTGGTTTCACTTGTTTAACTGGCAGCTGGCGCAAGACAACAGAAACACAACTACCTGACGGATGTGCCGAACTAGCCGAGCATGAAGAAGCCAACCAGATAGTACCGCATGTTTACTTATCCGTAAAAAGAATCAAAAACCTGTCAGTTGGAGCATTCGTTTCATTCCAAACCGGCTTATATAATTCATCGGGAACACAAATCGACTGCTGATGCCATACACCGATATTAGATTTATATATAGAGTAGTAATAGTAGTATATAATAGTAATTATATAGTAATAGTAATTATACTATTATATAATAATAGTAGTAAAAGTAGCCTAACTTTAGGATGTCATACTAAGTGTTCACACTTCCATCGACCATTTTAAAAATGTCAGCTGGTTCACAAGCTAAAATGGGGTGTTCATTCGATTCTTAACACAAAGCAGTTTACAGAAATCCATCTTCCAGATTTACCCAAAGGTCCATTTTAGGTTGTTCTATGTTTAGAAAAATCAGAGGGCCTTTAATCATTTTGGGGGACGATGACAGCAGGCTAGTATAGAGGAGTTAACAGTAGGGTTGCCAGTGGCACATGTTTGCTAAATATACCATAAAATAGCATTACCCTGAAGAGGTACTGAATAAGATACATTTACATTAAAAGGCTGTTACTGCTGAAAAAAAAAAAAAAAGTTTACCTGAATGACCTAGTTATCTATCTCGCACAATACTGAGACTCAAATGGGAGCCTAGAGAGTCATTTTAGAATGAAAATGTAAGTCTGATCGTACAGGTTTTGCTACTTTTTTGTCACTAATCATGATTAAGAACCGCCTAATCGTCACTTCCCCAGGACATCCAGGATATTTAAGCCGAGCATTAAAACGTTTTCTGTCTAAGTTTGGTCTGGTCCAGAGAAGTTAATAAGATTAAGTTCTTTGACATGTGGTGATAATAAGTAAGAGAAGATGCTGTCTCGTGAATGACAGTCTTCATCTCGGGACCAGGCTAAAATCCTGCATGTCCTTTCAGAATGTAGAGGAAAAGTAAGCTGCCCGTCTTACTTTGTTTGGCATCAGTGCCTGCTTTTGTTTCCCCCTCAGTGGGGACGGATTGACTGATCGGAACGCCGACTCCAGGACTGCTTTTCAGTGAGACTTTTTGCTGCAGACATGGTGAGAATAAAACCGAGGCGCAGGGCTCAGAGGTTATCTCCAGGTGTCGGAGGCGAGGTAGCTGTACCGATCTCTCGCTTCCCCTGGGTATCGTGAGATTACGGTGACTCGGATTGGCAGCGCAGTGCGGCTGAATGTGGCAGAGCTTCTCTTGTAATTGGCAGTGCTCGAGGGCCCGTCATGCTCTGGAAGGATAAAACAGCAGACACTTGACAAGCTTGTTAGGGTTTAGGACGTGGAATATTTACAGCGCCGGGAAACAAAATAGCAGCTTCTTGACCTGCTTCATATATTTTTAGAACTCCTGCATGACGTCAAAAAGCATTTTCTTCTGCTTTCTGTTCAGGGAAGAGGAAGAGATGCCAAAGCCTCTGATTTCCTGTGGGACTCCTGAAACAGGCGGCTCACCGAATTCCAGATTCCTGTCTGTATTTTAACAGCTGCAGCCCGAGCGGAAAAAAAAAATCCTGCTCTAATAGAGCCTGAAATGCCGCTTGGCAAATTTTCATCTATAATAATATGCACATGATTTCACCATTACTACAGGATTCAGTCCACTTGCAGCCACGCTCAGTTCTCTGAGCAATCAGCAGCCTGCGTTCATGTCTCCCCTGTAGCTCGTCAGCAGCAGGCACACCTCATTAAGAAGCGTCTCACTGGTGACGCCGCGGCCCCACAGTCGTTGTGTGGAATGTCCGTTCAGCACCGCACAAACTTGCTGACAAAGTGGCCCTGCGCTGCCGCCTCCATCTCCTCTCCTGCAGAGCTTGACGTGTCTTTATGTCTGAGAACGAAGGGAGAAAGTAGCTCCGTGCTCATTAACGTAAAATGTGTCTGCACTTACATTTTTCTTTTCCCTGGATTTTCACGCGTGTTGGAAATGTTGTGAATTTTGTGGAGCGAATTTTAAGCGAAAATGTATTTTTTTTTCATGTTTTATACGTAATCGAATTAAATTCGCTTATGTCTCATTTACTTTTTAGGCACTTTATATACAGTAGATCTGTTGAAACTTATGCTTTCTCCACTATATGCTTAAATGCATCATTTGCTTTGAATAACTGCGTGTCCTTTATGTCGTCATAGAGCTGTGGCATGTGAGGGTGTGGAGGAAGACTCGGGAGACAGGCGGAACGTTAGCTGAGCTCCGGCTCGGGTTAATTCCGTCCACACTTTTCAGCGCATTTCCCCCAAAACGCTGCAAAACTTTAAAGCAGTGCAACAGAAGCTTGCAGCTATTACAGCATCAGGTTCACACCATGTCTGTGTGTGCGGAGCATGATTCAGCCGCTCAATCACTCTCTCTCATTACGGGAGTCAATGAACGTTAAAAAAAAAATTAAAAAAAAGTAAACAGTATTAAGACACAGGTGAGAGTCATCACACGTTACTTACCGTTTTGGCTGCCGCCTCTCAGTCCACGTCGAAGTTTGACCATGGCCGTTTTTTTTTTATTCACATTGTTAAAATTGTACAAATGCAGATTTGATACACAATCTATAAAGGGATACTTTATACATTTAAAAGGTCAATTGAAATTTTTTATCTGGATTTCTGTGAAACTGCTTTGTGACATTGTGCATTGTTAAGATATATATATATATATATATATATATATATATATATATATATATATATATATATATATATATATATATATATATATTTATATATATATATATTTATATATTTAAATTTTAAAAAATGAAAAGTTTCTACAGTTACTGAAGTCAAACTAATTTTCATCAGTGTCTTTATCTTTAGTCCAAATGCGTTTTAATTCTGAATATTGCAGATGAAAATTTGCTGTATCTTGCTATCCTTTATTTCATTCTGTCAAAGAACCCAATTGTAAATATTTTTCTTTGCATTATCTTTAGGTAACTATCCTCGTCTGCCCAGCTACGGCGGCGCTCCAGGCCCCAGCTACAGTGGCCCCGGGCCTGGGATGAGCCTAGGTATGAACGCCAGCAGCCCCATGCACGGTCAGGGCCCCGGACAGCCCTGTGGCTCGATGCCTGCTGCTAGGGGTCCCGCTCAGCCGGGCGGAGGACGTCCATACCCAGCAGGCTCCAGTGGTGCAGCGCCCACGTCTCCCAGCATGCCTCAGTCTGCAGGGCCCGGCATGGGCCCCCCTCCGCCAACAAGCGTCCGGAAGCCACACGAAAGCGGCGCTGCTCCCTCACCACAGAACCCCCACGCACCCGGACCGGCTAGGTAAACTTGCCGTCTGTAACGGCAATAAATGAACTTTAACAGTTAAAGAGTCGTGATGTTCATCACATTGTGATGTAGCTCAGCGTCCAAGAAAATACACACGGACTGCTGACAAGGTATGTGCTGATATTAAATGTTTCAGCATGCTTCCACCAAGCTGCTGTCCAGAAAACAGAATTATTGACCTGACACTTGTACATTTTCTTTGCCAAAGTTTGACAGTGCATGAAAATTCAGAAGTGAGTTGATCCGCACGGACTCGTGTTGAATAGTGCTATAATCTAAAATGTCTTGTATTTTACTTCTGTCTGAATGAGTCCGACTCACACTGTCATGTTCATGTATCATAGTATAACTGATGATCAGTACATGCCTACTGCTGACCAGTGTTTTTAACCTGATGTCATTATAACAACATATCACATTAATACAAACCAATTATGACTGAGGACATGACCACTGAGGCTGTTGTGCCCTTGCCCTCTGCTCCAGGCCTCCATATACCAGGTCCCCTGTGTATCCTGGGGTACGTCCAAACCCTTTTACCCCCCCTCATTTCCCTCAGCCCCATACCAGTCTCTACACCAGCGACCCAGGCCAGCCTCAGCCCGAGCATTATGGGTAGGTGCAGCCAGAGCACCTTAAAGCCTGCTTCCTGTGCTTCAGTGAGCTTGCTGCTGCGTCTAACACTAATCTGAATAACACTAAGCTTGCGCAAAGAAAGTATTGCACACAAAAGACCTGGCTTGGTTAGCACATCTAACCTTCTGGTTAACTGGGAAAATCTGGTGCCTGATCTTTGCTCTTCTCTGTTGCTTTATATGTACATGTTAAGAGGTGGCAGCGAGCCTAGCAGCCATATGAGTATCAGCACTAGCCATATGCAAAGTCCAGTTCCCTTTTGATGAACAACAGATATACAATAGGGCGGAATAACAGGAACTAAATCAGAAGGCTTAACAACAGACTTGTGTTGTCCTGTTTCGTTTTGAATGATCTGCTTTCTTTCCTCCAACAAAACAAAGCTGAATAAGAGGAAGGGTTGTTTAAGGGGGCTGTGAGCTAGCCTGTTACTGGGGCTACAAATGTATTGAATCAAGGCAACCTACAACAATCAAATCAGAGGAGATTTGAAGGTGGGGTGCACGACGTTTGAAAAATGCTTCAGAAAACTGAGTCGGGCCGACAAACAAAACAAGCGTGTAGCCAATGAGCAGAAAGGTGCATGTCTTGTCAATGCGGCAGAGTGTGTGTAAAGTGCGCATGTCTGACATTAGCAGAAAGCTGTTGAAACATTGACATGGCGGATAAAAATGAAAAGCGATGAAAGGCTTACGATAAGGCAAGAAGCAGGACCCGTGTTAATATAGGATCAGTTTTCCAGCACTGGAGAGAACTGAAAGTCTTCCGCGTGAAACGGAGCTAAACCTTTCACGGTACAACACACAGTACTATAAAAACACATTTGTATTACCATAGTATTACTCATTGTGTTCATTTATTGATAAAAATATCCCCTCAGCCAGCTGCCCCAGCAGGTTCCACCATAATGGTTGCCTGGGTTACCTATGTATGTGTGGGCGGAGCTATGAAAACAGGGGTGACACCCATTTGGGTTAGGGGTGTGTTTGTTTTAGTGATTTTAAATGTCAACATTGGCTTTCAAACATCGTGCACCCCACCTTTAAGTTACTGTAGAGTTGTGACATTTAATGATTTGTGATTGTCACTCATCTAGACAGAGTTTATCAAATAGCCATAATCCTCAGGTGCGTGGAAATGCTTTGGATAAACGATCAGCCTTGTTTAAATTCTCTACAATGCAAACATCTCCTTCCTCTCAGGTTATGTGAAACCTTCTGTGGCTGATTGGTTTTTTAATGAATTTATTTATTTTTGATCAGCCGGAAGTTCTTATAGAATTTGGAGCCGTTCGAAGCCGTTAACACACTTCGCTCTAAGCCAAACTAAGCCTAATTTCATGCTCCTTGGTTCTAACCGTTATAAACTTACTGCTTATTACTGCTTCACATGTGCGTATTAACAGGATCATGTAATACTAATGCCGTTTATCTTCTGTAATAAAGTCCGCGCTCTTTGTGTCGGGGTCTCTAGGTCCGGTGGGTACCAAGGTGGGCCCTCAATGGGTGGAATGGGTCACGGAGGCCCCTACAACCCACCACAGAGTGCTAACTCGAGCCGGATGAACCTCCAGGGACCACCGTACAGCACCATGCCTTCGGGTGAGAGTGACAGTGATTCCATTTGTGTGTCTTATTAGTGCACGCTACATATAATATGGCAGTATTAAAAATTCAAGAGAAACAGACAGATTTTTTTAAACATTTTTTTAAACTCTGTGAACCAAAAACAGAAACTTGTCATGCTACATGCCATCAGCCGTGACACCTTGGTTTCTGTTAGAGCTACAACCATTTAGGTTTACTGTTATGCAAACTACACATCTGAATCATCACACGCTCACCTCAGTACATGTCCGGCCCAGGAACAACAGTCTTGTACAACAGCAGAACATAACATTTTTATATATATATATATATATATATATATATATATATATATATATATATATATATATATATATTAGATACATATTTCTATGTTATATTTGCCTGCTGTTTACCAATTATGTTAATCAAAAGCCGCAGAAATACAGAATCTCAGCAATCCAGTCATCATATTATAAAGCCGCTGCACGACAGTGTTGTGATGTGTGTGTGTGTGTGTGTGTGTGTGTGTGGGTGTGTGTTGTGTAGGACCCATGCCCATGGGGCCCGGAGACGGCATGCCTCCCACTGAGCCGAAACAGAGAGCAGAGAAGGAGGAAAGCAGCATGGCTGGCAACGAACCACCAAAATCGAAGGTATAATCAAGTCTCTTTCTATTTTACTCCCTCACTCTCTCTTTCTCTTCGTCTTTCTCTATTTCTGGTTTATATCACTGTCTTGTGTGGCGATCAGAGATGTCTCTAACCTCTGAATGATGGGAATACTCTGCAGCTCTTCACTCTGCAACCGCCCTTCTTTTTCCCGGCTTGTGGCACGGCTTTAGCTTAGCTAAAGGAGTCATTGCTGTCCTGCTTCACAAGAGACCAAACCCAAACACACACACACACACACACACACACACACTAACCTAACCTCCTGAAGTATACCAGTGGAGATGCAGTTCTTTTCTGCTCAGATGGCTGGAGCTGACCTGCATGTGTTAACACTCTGATCATGTTGGCATTCAGAACAGATCTCAGCTGTTACTTGTATATAATGTGTGTGCTCTTTCTCACTCTTTCACTTCTCAACAAAACAAAACACTAGACCTTCATTCATATGATTAAAGTTAGAACTTTACAACACGTCAGCTGGGCTGTTTGTCAGAAAACAAAAATGCAACGAATCGTCTTGCTGGAAATTAGCTCGTCAGGTCCTCTTGTAAGAACACAAGACATGAAGGAACAATTTTCTACAATTGTTTGGCCATAAATTGCGATCAGTGGTTGAAAAACAACTGCTTGTGTTAATTATAGGGTAGCCTAGTGGTTAAGGCATTGGTCTACTGATCGAAAGGTCATGAGTTCGAATCCCGGCTCTGCAAAGCTGCCACTGCTGGGCCCATGAGCAAGGCCCTTATCCCTCAAATGCTCAGATGTTTAAATTGAAGTAAAAAAAAAAATCACTAAGGGTGTCTGCTAAATGCTGTAAATGTAAAAGAATATAACACTACAGCCTTCATGCTCTACCGCTTGTAGGAAAATTGTAGCTCAGTGGTTAAAGTGTATAATCCTGGGTCAACGAAGCTGCCACTGCTGAGCACATTAGCAACAAATCCTTTGGAAAACAAAGCTCAAGCCTTAACTGTTCAGTTGTACAAATGAGTTAGATGTAAGTCACTCTGGATAATGGCTTCTTTTACCCATGAAGCCATGAACAGCACATCATCTTGTACACGTTTAAACGTTATTCTGTGTCTGACCTCCTCGCCGAGAGAGACTGAGAGACTCTGTGCAAGCTTCTGTTGCCAGATTCTAATATAAGACGCATCACCAGCACGCTAGTGGTGTGCGGTAATGCAGCGTGTCCCACATTCGCATGACGTGTTAGTCTGATTTCACACTAACCCAGTGTTTCAGTCCAGACTTCACTTCCAGGTTACCAAAGACAGAACTTTAGACAGAACTTTACTTTAGAACCGAAGACAGACAGCTGGACTTATAGGAAGCTTGAAGTTGATTCAGTCTCTGTATACGTGTAGTAGAGGAATTGCAGTGTTCTACAGAACAACAATGATTGGATGAGAGATTCAGATCACATTCTCTCTGATTAACTTCACTTTTTGTTGCTTGTCTCTTGTAGTATTTGTTGTCGGTCTGGACTCGTTTTTTGACATTTGCTTCACATTTAATATTAAATCACAGCAGGTGAGAAGAAACTATTATGATGTTTTTTTTTTTTGCACTCATCTCTTTGCTTCTGCACTCGGTCAGTGTCATGGCAGTGAAGTTAAACGTTAGTTTTATCTCGTACATCAATACAGTGGCTCTAGCATTGAAACTTTTTATTAAATTTAATTTTATTTATTTATTTATTTTTATCTCTCTCTTCCACTTTATTTATTTGGTGTACACAGTCCAAAACCAATCCAGGCCTCTAGTTGGGCAGTTTAGGTTTAAGCATTTTGCCCAAGATGCAATAGTGGCCATGTTTTGATCTTTCCTTACTTCCACCCTCACCGTTTTCTTCCGAGATGATCGACTACACTGAAACAAAAGCAAACGAGTCATTTAAACACGATTTAGAGGATTTTATAATGAACTTAAAAAACAGTTCAGTTGATTTCAATTACAACATCGAAGTTACCTGCTTAGATTTTAACAATCCTCGCTAGCTAGCTGTCTTGCACTCACTACGCATGAAAACTAAACTAAGTAGGAAATCCTAAAGGTTAAACAGAGATTGATTTAATAATTAGCAGCACAAGAGTTAAGCCTAGCCTATGAGCTTAAATTACAGGAGACAAGAAGTCTGTTTGGTTCAGATCGCTTTGAATCAACTTAAAGCTCTGCTCGATGTCTCTCAGGTTTCTGTCATTGTTTACAGTAGCGTGATATTATGAGGATACTATTGGTTAAATCGTTGCTTTTAGGGAGACGATATGGACCAATATCTTTAGGGAAGTATGCATTCAAATTATGCCTTTTATTATGCTAGATTTTATTATGCTATATTTGGCTCTAAGTAAGCTAAAGAGCGTTTGATTACTATCTTATAATGATCCATATTTATAACGGATTATAAAATGAATGAATGTGGCTCACCTGACTGGAAGGAAACTTTGCCTTTACATTTTAGTGAGCATTCATGGACGTGTGCTAGTTTTTCACCCACTGATTTTCCAGGTTGTGCAGGTTTTCCCAATGCACATCCCCACCTCGGTTACCTTTTTTAACCTAGCTAATTTCCCCCTCTTTTATTTCTTAATTTGTTTTTTTTTTCTTGTTTGTTTATTTTGGAAACCCCTGGAAGAACGAGTTGTTTTGTTAGCTAGTGTATTGCTAGCTAACGAAGTTGGCACTGGTGCAAGGTGTGTGTGTGTCTGTGAGAGAAATAGAAGATGCTTCTATTCGCCTCTGCATTCTTTCTACAAAAGCCAAGCAGCCTGCTGCTTCTGCAGCAAAACTGTTTAGTACAACCGTGTGTGTGTGTGTGTGAGAGAGAGAGAGAGAGAGAGGAGAGAGAGAGAGAGAGAGAGAGGAGACAAGGATGAGGAATAAACGGTCTCTCACCATGTGGTCATGTGTGTGTGTCCGGTTTCCTGGGTGGTTGTGTTGGAATTGTGTGTGTGTGTGTGTGTGCACGCACGCTTGTCCTTCTTTTCTTCTCTGTGACAGGACAGCTCCAGCTCCCACTGTGTGTCTCAGCCCCCCACCCCGTCTCCCCTGTCCCCCAGCCCTGCTAGTCTGTCCTCTAATCACGGCGATGACAGTGACAGCATTAGCAGCCCAGCCTGGCCAAAGACCCCAAGCAGTCCTGTGAGTGCCACAAGCACGTCTACACTCCTCTCTCTCTCTCTCTCTCTCTCTCTCTCTCTCTCTCTCTCCCTCTCTCGCTGCTTTCATCCTGCTTCTCCTTTTTTCTTTTAGTTTTTTGCTCATGTTTAAATCTAAAGGTTTTAGTTTTTAATAAGTACCACAGTGCTGTTTTTCATACCGCTGCTATTCGCTCCATACTGGCAGCGTTTCTTGTTTTATATTTTATATTATTTTATACTAATGTGCCCAATTTAATGCATTACCTTTATTAATATAGTAAGGTTTTTAGTATATATGAAAGGAGTCTCCAGTGTCAGAGCTTAGTAGCTGTTCAGGGTGAAACTGTGACCGTTTTTCTGTCCAAGTCTCCAGGACAGAGCAGTTTGGAAGACTGTCATGTTGGTTATTAACACGACACATCCCGTTGCATGTTTACCACAATTAAAACCTTCATTCATTTCGGCTTCATCAACGATCAGCGGTGCGTTAGTATCGGGGTGACGTGTTGATCACTGGATCAGCAGCACAACCCAGGACACAGTATCACATTCATGCAATAGTATTCTGATTAAGGTATTCAAATATATTTGTACATCACATACAATTTATTTCTGTAAATGGAGATCAGGTTTTAAATGCTGCATTGTTAGATTTTTCAGCACAGGTTTATTTTAAATCAATAAATAAAAAGTGTATTCTAGATCACTTCTACCGGACCGTTCTACAGTTAGAAACATCCTGATGATTTTGTGTTGTTTCCATCATCACCGTGCCTTTACATTTCCCTATAAATGAACCGCTAGCTAAATCGTTAGCCTTGGTTTTGTTTGCTGCTTGTTTTTTTTTTTTTTACTTAGCTTTCGCGCTCTGTGTCAGTGTTCTCCAGTTGCTTAGCAACAGTACTCTTTAACTGGCTTTAACTACTCGATGATGATTGTGTTTTTTGTTTTGTTTTGTTTGTCTTCTCATGTTGAAAGCAGCATAAAATGTATGTCAGTCATCTGACTATAAGAAAATATCGCCAGCAAGCCAATCAGATTTATGAATTTACCACGGCCGGTTTGTACCGATTTTGTGTTATATTGTATTCTATTTTGTCCAGCTCTCATGAGAAGCCACACTGAGTTTTATGTTCACTGTGTGGTGCTTCATTATGATTTATTGTGAATGTTTTCTTAAGGCTGTCATCATTATTTGGTTTGATTTGAGCAGCATGTTTTATAGAATGTGATTCATTCACGTAGCAGGAAGCCGAGTAGTTATTCAGAGGGGGTGTGTGTTGTGTAGAAGCCGAACTCTGCCACCATGACGAACGAGAAGATCACACGCCTGTATGAGATGGGGAACGAGCCAGAGAGGAGGGCCTGGGTGGACCGCTACCTGGCCTTCATGGATGAGAGGGGCACACCTGTACCCAACCTACCCGCTGTAGGCAAGAAGCCCCTGGACCTGTGCCGTCTGTACCTGTGTGCTCGGGACATTGGAGGCCTGGCCATGGTGAGTGGAGGAAGCCAGACCATGTGGAATATTTCTCAACCTTAGAGTTGTCTCAGGGTTACCTTTTGACTCGAGATCTGTCTGAATCTCTGTACATCATTACCAATCTCATACATTTAAAGCTGCACAAAGCATTTCGATAGAGCCGCTTGATAAAATTTAGGATTGAGAAATCACCAGCCACGTCCCTTTACTGGTAGTGGCATAAAGAGGCCACTTGTCCTTCACTGGGACTGATGTGTTTAGCTTTGATAGAAGACTTCATACACCGACACATGGAAAGTGGACCCTGATCCACCTGTACAGCCCAAATAATCTGAAAGCTTGAAGCAGTGATTTAAAGTGAGATTTAGTACATGTCCATTTCTTAATTTCCCAGATTTCACTCCAACCTCTCCACACTGTGTGCAGGTGAATAAGAATAAGAAGTGGCGTGAGCTCTCCACACTTCTGAACGTGGGAACATCCAGCAGCTCAGCTAGCTCCCTGAAGAAGCAGTATATCCAGTACCTGTTTGCTTATGAGTGTAAGGTGGAGCGTGGTGAAGAACCTCCACCAGAAGCCTTCATCACTGAAAGCAAGAAGCAGCAGCAAGCCAAGATCCAACCGCCATCACCGGGTAATGAGTCTCTCTGTCCTCCTGAACATCAAATTGTATTTTCTTTATAAAATAAACCTAAAAATAGTTTCATCATATGTATATATGCTCATCCTAAAACTCTTCACATAAATGATTATCTGCTCATGCTAAACATCATTTAGCACTGTTTGCCTTCACTTCTCCAGCCCTAGGTTGCTCATGACGGATCTAATCCTGCATGCTGATCTCTGTAACACTGCTTTACGACAATAACAAAAAAAATCACAATTGAATCGATTTCTGAAAACCATAAAATTTTGCAATTGACGACAGTGACGAGGAAAAACTGAGACGTTATGAGGAAGAAACCCCGAGAGCAACCTAGAACTCGTCCTTAGGGTTGTACCTGATTTGCCGTGTTTGCTACGATGGCACGGTCTCCGTTGCTCCGCCCCCTGCTCCAGCTGCTTTGGATAATTTGATTTTTAACATTAGTTTTTGAGTGAGCAATATGTAGCATTTTAAAGTGTGTTAGCGTGTTAATAATGTTCAGTCTGCCCTTTAGGCTGATGGATCGTGCTCCGTCGGCGGGGCTCGTCGCCGGCACCCTTCCTCTGTCTGCCCTGAAATCAATTTGAGCTGGCTGTGCGAGAGCTAAAAATATCTGACAGGTGATTTAGTCATGCTGCGAGAGGAAAAGAGAGAGAGGAGGTGTGTGGAGGGTTGGGGGGAGGAGGAGGAGAGGCAGAGGTAAAGGGGGAGAGCTGTCAAGCAACCAGCTGAAGGATTTCCCTCCCTCTCTCTCTCCTCACTAGTACACAGAGAGAGATGGAAAGTGTGTCCAGCCAGAGCTGTCAAACAGCAGGAGGGGGGATTCCCCCGGGAAGATTAATAGGGGAGGAGTGCGAGAGATAAACAAAAATGACCTCCGTCTGACCCCCTACACGGCCGACCAGTGAGCCAGCAAAATCCCCCTTCCTTTTTTTTCCCCTCTGACTGAATATGGCATCAAGGTCACTCGAGTTCATGCTTACGTTTGTGTGTGTGCGCACGCCAGGCCTGTCCTTCTGTAACCCGTCTGCATTATTTACTTTCTGAGCTGACACACTTTCACTACATAATCTACCCCCCTTCCCCCTCCCCCCTTCCGCTCTGTCACTTAGTCCCTAAGCCTATCTTGGAAACACTGGGCGTGAAGCAGAAACGCACTCTGGATTAGACGCACACACTTTTACTCACTCATTCATACCTAGGGGCAATTTAACATTAGCTGTCTACCTACTGCCATATCCTTGGGTGGTAGGTGGAAACCTGGAGAACTGTGAGGAGACCCACACGGACACATGAGAAACTCCTAACGGAGCTCAGGACCTAACCCTGGCTTCCATAAAACAATGAGTACACTCATTAGATGAAACACTCCTAACACAGGTGCTTTAAGCTGTTCCATATCTTCACTGTGTTCCTCATATTTCCACTTTTATTTTATTTTTTTGTTCATTCTGTAGCAAACTCCGGTTCTCTCCAGGGCCCTCAGACTCCTCAGTCTACAGGCAGCAGCTCCATGACAGAGATGCCTGGGGATTTAAAGCCCCCGACTCCGGCCTCTACGCCACACAGCCATATGCCCCTTCAGCAAAGTGGCAGGTGTGTAAAAAAAAAAAATGCATCGCAATATGCTGATGAATCTTCAGGTCCACATACAGTGTTCACACTTCCTCACTGGATTTAGTGAAAGCTGAGGCAATGATGACTGCTAACAAAGACTAGTATAAGATAGAAGTAAAGAAATAAACACATTGTAACCTGCTTCAAATCAAGGCATCTGTGTAATAGCACATTAGAAAGCCATGATTTGGTCAGTATAAACATTAACTGGTCTGAATTTACATAACACAATAATCGATCTTCTCTTTTCTAGTAAATTTAGTTGTTTTGAATAAAACAAATATATAGAGTATGTTGGATCTGAGCTTCTACAATTGGTTGTAATATAGAGCCATTGTCAACTAATTGTGCCTCTTAGTTTCACTCAAGGGAAATTGTGACAGAATTGCTTAAAGAACACACCAAGCCATCATATACAATTGTGTGATGGTCTGGGTTTTTTTTTTAATCCCAGCTATAGTTACACTGCCATTTTCTTTGAATTCCCAATACTTTTCTACATTTGGAAACAAAATCCCATCCTCTGAAATGGTCTCCAGTGACATCCTCAGTCATCACATTGATACCTTGGCCTGCTGGGATTATTGTAAAATTATCATCCATCTGCACAGTTTGAACAGTTTTCTTCTCGGCAGGATCCAAAATGTCCAATTTTCACAGTGTACCCAAGAACCCATGCTATGAGTTGCACAACGATGGTACACAAAATTTGAAATCCTGTCTGATAATGTACTGCTTATATTGCAGAGAAGGGAACTCTGGTATATCATCATGTCTTATTTTCAGACACTTTTTTTTTTTTTATTTGTAGCATTTTTTTATTTGTATTGATCCCAGTCTGTTTGACCTTTATCTGCAGAAACAGTGGCGTCAGTGTGCAGGATCCATTTTCTGATAGCAGCGATCCAGCTTTCCAAAAGCGAGCCAATGTCCCACCTGGTATGATGTACCAGCAGGGAGGAGGGGGAATAGATACACGAATGCAGTATGATGCCAACAAGGAGCCCTATGGAGGTCAAAGGAAAGGTGTGTGTGTGTGTGCGTGCGTGTAGCATAAAACTGTAATAAAGTGCCTTGTTGTGTTGCTGGAGACGTTGTTAATAGTGTCTGGCCTTCAGCTGTAGTCGTGATTAAGGTGAATTGTTGGACTGCGCTGCCCCCTTGTGTCTGCTTTGTGCCATTTATCAAGCACCATTTTCCAATGAACTCTTACTGGGGTTGTTTTTAGTGATTTGGTGAATGCTTTTGTGGAAAATCCCATGTTTCCACCAACTTAAGGGCCAAACACAAAATCAGTGAACTTGACCATGCAAGAATAATCCCAGTTTGAGTGTTTTTGCTTGTAGCTTTTTGGGTTTAGAGATGATTAACTATAAGAATATTTCATTATATCTAACATTAATTGTGTTTATACATGTGTATGTATATATATTACCAGGTGGAAATGACCCTTTCATGCCAGGGCCAGTGCCAAGCAGCGGTATGCAGGACATGTACCCACGAGGACCCCCCCAAGGCATGGGCATGGGCATGAGACCCCAGTACCCTTACAACCAAGGATTTGACAGAAGGTCAGTAATATATCTCAGTAAGCTACTGGACATCTTGCCTCACTTCTGAGTCCAGCTTCATGTATTTTGCCATCTGTCTTCATCAGGCCTGACCATGCCATGGGTTCAGATGGTGGAATGGTGCCTCCTGGAAATCAGAACAACATGATGCCTTCCAACAGTGATCCAAACATTTACCCAGGAAACAGATACCCTGCCCCTCAGAGGTAAAGATTACTAGGTTTTATTAAGTGAATAAGTAAAAGTGTATCTCCAAACTAAATGGCTGAGCGATGCTTGTCCTTTATTTAGGCATGGCCATGATGGTTATGGACAGCAGTATCCTCAAGGCATGCCATACGGTGCACATGGAATGTACCCACAGCCACAGGTCAGTTCCCCTTCGCAGCATTCATAATCAATAGGTTTCATGAATTGTTTACGTACATTACATACTATATTATCTGGTCAAGTTGCATTTAGCCGCAAATAAAATTACTTCATGGCATTAGTGTAATGTATATAATAATATAACACCTAATTGCTGATTGCTGTGGTACTGCTCATTCAGCATGTGCTTTCTTTAAAGAGCAGAACTGAGGCATATTTTTCTAGAAGGTTTGATATTAATGACAAAATAAGGGAACATATTTACAGGAAACTTAATGTTAGCAGTCCCTTGTACTTATTTATAACCTGCTTGTAATCATGATGCCCTAGTGAGGCAAGTTTTATTCGGAAACTGTTCTGTTTGTCTTTAGGGCTATAAGAGACCTGGGGAAGGGATGTATGGCCCTCCAGCAAAGCGACATGAGGGTGATTCCTATGGCATGCAGTTCAGTGGGCAGCAGCCGGATATGTACGGTCAGTACGGTGGCTACCCGGAGCGCAGACCTATGCAGGGGCAGTTCCCGTACCCCTATAACCGTGAACGCATGCCGCATGGGGGACAAGGACCACCTCAGCATGGCATGATGGGTGGGGGACCATCCCCAACTCCCAGCAGCGGGCCCCAAGGTAATATGTGGCATCCTAGGACTGATATGGTCTACCCTTACCCTAGCAGACAGGGCCACGGGCCTCCATACCCCTCCATGAGCCGTGCAGATGACCCAGAGGGAAGAGCAAATCAGGATGGTCAGTGGCCGAGTCACCCGGGCCAACGTCAGTCTCCTTATCCTCCCCAGTCGTCATCTGCTAGCCCCATGCCACCCATGACAAACCGCCAACCGCCGTCCTCTTACCAGTCCCCTCCAGCCATGCCCAACCACATTGCTCGTGCTCCAAGTCCAGCACCATTTCCCAGACCTATGGGAGGTTCCATGTCCCCCAATAAGTCTCATTTGATGCCGTCTATGAAAATGCCAAAACCAGGGGTTCCTGCGTCTATGCCAGGATCACAGAGTGGAGGTGTCCCAGGTCAAGGCCTCCCACCCATACACAGAGAGATCAGCTTTCCACTGGATTCCATTGAGGCTACACAACCTCAGTTAAAGCCTCGTCGAAGGTTAACGTCCAAAGACATCGGTAAGAGTCCTGCAAGAGTTTAAAATTATATCCGCAGTATCATCACTTTTTTCTAAATTCTCTAATGCTTTGATTAAAATAAATGTTTTTTGGAATAAAGAACATATTGCAGTATAAATTATAGATTTATTTATGGTCATATAACTTCAGTTGGAAGAAGTCATCCTAATCATGAGATGAAATCAGACCTCTTGGAGACATATTCTATGTTTTTTTATTTCTGGTGCCTTATGTGGTGGTGTGAAGGTCAGCTCAGAACTGCTGTTGTCATTTTGCAGGGACACCAGAGGCCTGGCGCGTGATGATGTCTCTGAAGTCTGGTTTGCTAGCAGAGAGCACTTGGGCTTTGGACACCATAAACATTCTACTATATGATGATAACACGGTGTCGTCTTTTACCTTGTCACAAGTAAGTTGGCAAAGTAGCACTCGCATAGTGGCTTCTTAATGTCATTTTTTGGTTTACATTTTTTTTTGTCCTCTTTTTCTCTAGCTGCCTGGTTTCTTGGAACTTATAGCTGAATATTTCAGAAGATGCTTGATTGAAATCTTTGGAATCCTGGAGGAATACGAAGTGGGTACTGCGGGTCAGAAGACATTACTCGGCCCCCTCCCAGAGCCAGCAGAGAAAGAGGAACTGGAGCTTCAGGAGCATGACATTCATTCAAATATTGAGCAGGTAGACAAAAAACCTGAATCAGTGTCTCAAAAGTGTGTCCCCAGCAGCACATCTGAAGCAGAAGCTTTGGAGAAGAAGCCAGAAGAGCCAATCGAGCAAAAGATGGAGAGGCAAAACGAAGTGGGTAAGGAAAATTGTCCTACCACAGAACCTAGGCCCAAGCAAGCTAGCAAGTACGACAGATTGCCAGTGAAGGTGGAGGAGAGGGAAGCAATCGCAGACCTGGTGGAAGACCGATCAGAAGAGCTGGGCTTGGCTTCAGAGTTCACCAGTGGCCTGCTGCACTGGAAGGCTGGAGGAGGAGACTCAACTGCCCATATCCAGACCCACTTTGATAGAAAATTTGAGGAGACTGGGGCTAAATCATTAATAATTAAGGATTTTGAGGAGGTTAAAGAACAAGACACTGTGGATCGCTGTCAAGAGGAATCCTCTCATAAGCAAGACCAAGATGTCATAGATAAGTGTCTGACAGTCACTGCAGATGATACAGGATCTCTACCCGAGAGTGAGGCCCAAGAGTCCACTTTACAGAGCCAAGAGAACCACCGCAGTATCAAGCTTCGGGAAGATGAGCCACTTTGTTGGGACGAGGCACCACTTTCTACAGCCGAAGACTGGCAGGATGAACTGGCTAAGCGCTGCATATGCATCTCCAACATAGTCCGTGGGCTCTCCTTTGTGCCAGGTAATGATGCTGACATGGCACGGCATCCAGGTCTGGTACTTATACTGGGCAAGCTGGTGCTTTTGCACCATGAGCACCCAAAGAGGAAGAGGACACCTTCAACCTACCAGCGTGAAGAGGAGCGAAGTCTTGCTTGTAGCAAGGATGAGTGGTGGTGGGACTGTCTTGGTGCCTTGCACGAGAACACCTTGGTGACCTTGGCCAACATTTCAGGGCAGCTTGATCTGTCAATCTATCCTGAGAGCATCTGCTTACCCATTCTAGATGGGCTTTTGCACTGGATGGTTTGTCCTTCAGCTGAGGCCCAGGACCCTTTCAGCACGGCGAGCGGCTTCTCTTCTTTGACCCCACAGAGGCTGGTGCTGGAGTGCTTGTGCAAGTTGAGTATCCAGGACTGTAATGTGGACCTGCTGTTAGCAACACCGCCATTCAGCCGTCAGGAACGCCTCTTTGCAACATTAGTGCGTCACGTGGGCGAACGTAAGAGTCAGGTGTGCCGGGAAATGGCCGTGGCTGTCCTTGCCAACCTGGCACAGGGTGATCCAACGGCAGCGAGAGCCATTGCACTTCAGAAGGGAAGTATCGGGACCCTGATAGGCTTTTTAGAGGACAGTCTTGCCATGGCGCAGTATCAGCAGAGCCCACATAGCCTGCTACATGCAGGACATCCAACCCACCCAGAGCCACCCAGCATCAACATGATGTGCCGGGCTGCTAAAGCTTTAATGGCGATCGCTCAGGTTGAGGAGAACCAACCTGAGTTTGTGTTGTATGAGAGCCGCCTCCTGGACATCACGCTGTCGTCCGTGCTGAACTCTAGCGTGGCTGCCATTTTATGCGAGGTGCTGTTTAAGCTGGGACGCTCGTGACACGAGCAGTAGCCTGGCAGTGCTGAAAATAAGTGGGACAAGCCACAAGTTGAGATCCTTGGTGTTATATTTTTATTTAAATAAAAAATAAATAAATAAAAATACAAAAAATGTTTTTACTTACAAACAGTTATATAGAGAATATATATAGCTCCTCTACCCCCCTTTTTTCATTTTGGATTTTTAAATGATTTTAATACAAATATTTAATATTTCATGTTTTTTTTTTTTCTGTTTTTCTAAGCTTTGTTTTGTGTTCCATTTTTTTAGTTCCGTTTTAACCAAAGTTGGCATCTGTTAGATACTCTTAGTTTTCAAAATGTTTTGCTCTTAAGATTTTTTTTTCATTGTTTGTGGCTGTTTCTGGTGGGACTTTGTTTATTTGGGGATGCACACTTATTTAAATTGTGAGATGTGTTGTAGATAGAACTTTTTCTTGCAACGTGTTAAAGAAAAAAAAAAGAAAAAAAAAAAACACTGATTTACTGAAGATATACATGTATCCAGCTCTAAAAAGCATTGTGCAATTGGGTGTAGATGGCTTGTTGTAGGGGAGATTACCAAATGTGAATGACTCTTTACCACAGGCAATATTAAAATCTGATAACCAGTATTGCACTGCATAACCAAACCAGTATGTAAGGGTAAAATATGAGCTGTTTTTTTTGTTTTGTTTTTAAACTTACTCGCTTCCACCAGTATGACCATTAGACAGCAGGATCAACAAAAACGGAACTCTAAAGCGCTTCAGTTACCACTTCTCTTCATTCAACTTCTGGGCTGATTTGTGTATATATGAGCTGTATATTAAAAACAAGCCCTGTTCACTTTTTATTTCTCCAAGAGACGTGATATTATAAGTGATGGTAGTCGATGCTAATTATTAACAACGGTTCTGTCGAGGGTAGTCTGCTGTTGTGTAGGAGGTTCCTGCATGGACTATACTACACACAATTCTGTATAACGGATAAGAATAAGTCTCTCAAACAGCTTTGGATGTCTGGCTTAAAAAAAAAAAAAAAAAAAATTAATAAAAGACACAGGTTCATCAAAAAGTCAGTCGGTGTAACTGTAATCCAGCAAAATTTGAAGTTATCCCAAAAATGACTTGAACAACAATTCTGACAAATGTACAACTCTGAACTTTTTTTTTCATGCCATATGATTTGATGAACGTTGTTTATTAGTATAAAGTCTTTATACTACATGTTCCACATGTTAAAGTAAATGTACATGAAATCTGGTTGAGCACTGTGAAGGCTATTTTTGGGTGCTTTGTCTTTTCACTGACTTGAATGCTTTGGAAAAAGTACATAATGAGCTGAATCAGTAGTATTGGAAAGATGAAAAAAAAAAGTCATTGGCTGTCCAGACCTTTGCCCACATAATCTAATCCATAATGAATAAATTACACAATAACAGAACAATAATCCTAAATAATTGATGCGGGCAGTAAATTTAAGTGCTATGCTTCACCACCCGGCTGCTCTGACATGATTATTTTAATGATTTCATGTTAATTACATTTGTAGAAGCGGACATATTCTGCATTTTGGGAACGTCTAAGGAGCTTTTTACACCTGGTCACCTCATGCGTGTTCTGTGATCGGATAGATAGGTGTAAATAGCTAGGTCTAAATGCCCTCCGAAACGTTTTCGAGATGGATATAAATCCGATCGTTCAAACCACTTCAGGAGGTGGTCTGGGACGCATTTCAGATGAAACTGGACAGGTGTAAATGAATGTGGTTGTTCAGGCCACATACGTCAGCGCTATACTCCTCCCAAACGGAAGTACGTCACTCGCAAGTGATCTTTCACCCAGGTGTCTCGTTGGGTCTTAAAATGCGCTGCTGCCGCCAGCGAAAATGCAGCAAACAGTAAATGCTGTTTTTTGTAGCATATCCATCGTAACCGTCTTTTTTTCGTCTTCTTTTTGATTGCATTCTGAAAACCGCACACACCAAAGCGTGTTCCATTTCAATTACCCCAGAAATGAGGTAAAATATATTTGCATTTTGGGCGGGAGTAGAAAGATCGGATTGACACATTTATGTGGCCTAATGTAAATGAAACCAGATAGCTATCGGATCAGAGAAAACACATGAAGTGACCAGGTGTAAAAAGGCCCTCATACAGTGCTTCCTTTTTAATTTTTTGTTCCAAATGGGTTATTTTCCCCCTACATACAGCCTGGTTTAATCTTCCAGTAAATATTTTAGGGAAAGGTTTTTGTGCCAGACTAGTTATAAGGCTGATGCTGCTAGTCCCTCCAGTGTAGCTTTGTTTTTTTAAACCTTGCTTGAAATTAAAGTGACATTTACAGCATTTATTAGATGCTGAACCAGAGCAACCTAAAGAACATTTTCTTCAAGTCTGAGCAACTTGGAGAAAAAAAAAAGCAAAGCTATTTATTTCCTAGCAATCTACCAAATGACTGACTGACATTAACAGTAGACGTGTAGGCCACAGCTGTTAGGACAGACCTGAGAGCAAATTTAGACAGGATTTCCTTTTTTTTCCCCCCCAATTAATCTTAGTGTATATTTTCATACAAACATTAAATATTTAACTCTAGAGACTAAAACTAATGAAGCACTGGTTGTTTACAAAGGTCTGGTTAAGCAAAAAACACGACTAACCATTAGTGACATGTTCAAGTCTCTAAAGACTAATGTAATTGTTTTTTACTTTGCGTCATAGTACCAGTTTTTTTTTTTTTACTATCAACATCGAATACATAAACTGTCCAGGCAAAAGTTTGTGGACACCTGACTGTAACACTCGTATGTTTCCTTCGCCAAAATGTCGCCATGACGTTGTTCGCAACACAACTGTAGAGAATGGCTGTAGTTCTACAGTTTCCCTTCACTGGAAGTAAGAGTCCCAACCTTGGTCTAGAATTACAAAGCATTATGAAGACGTGCTTCGACAAGGTAGGAGTGGAAGAACTTTCTAATGAATTGGAACTTGTCCACTAATCCTAACAGATGCTCCAAAACCCTGGAAGAGTGGAGCTTTATTTAATAAGAGAGACTTCCTTTAATATACAGTACTGTGCAAAAGTTTCAGGCAGGTGTGAAAAAATGCTGTAAACAAAGAATGCTTTCAGAAATATAAATAATGAATGTTTATTTCTGGCAATTTACAAAATGCAAAGTGAGAAAACAAAAGAAAATTCTAAATCAAATCAATATTTGGTGTTACTACCTTTTGCCTTCAAACCAGCATGAAGTGATGGCACGGCCCCCACAGAGCCCTGATCCCAACATCATCGAGTATGTCTGAGATTACATGAAGAGACAGAAGGATGTGAGAAAGCCTACATCCACAGAAGATCTGTGGTTAGTTCTCCAAGATGTTTGGAACAACCAGCCGAGTTCCTTCAAAAACTGTGTGCAAGTGTACCTAGAAGAATTACTGCTGTTTTGAAGGCAAAGGGAGGTCACAAAAAATATTGATTTGATTTAGATTTCTCTTTTGTTCATTCACTGCATTTTGTTCATTTATGAAAATAAATGTTTAACACTTCCATTTTTGAAAGCATTCTTTGTTTAGAGCATTTTTTCACACCTGCACAGTACTCTATATTTTATATATATATATATATATATATATATATATATATATATATATATATATATAAATAAAATAAAATGTATGAGCTTTCTGGTCAAGTGTCCATGTACTTTTGGATGACATGCCCTCTTTTACGTTATATTTGAAGAGCAGCATTAAATTTTAAATGTAATCTCTGAACACATTGCATCCATGCACAAGTCATTTTCTTCTTCTTTGTTTAATCAAAACTGCTCCAAACTCCCTACGCCAATTTAAATTATTGTGCACATGCTACTACTTACAGAGGAAAATGTCCTTTGGACCAGCACTTCACCATCTCTCACACACACACACACAGTATAATGAAGCCAGAAAGAGTCTTTTCCTGATTCTTCATCATCGATGTGAATACAGAATCTAGGAAGAGGACAGAAACTTGATTTTCATCTGACCTGGCAGTCATTTTGCAGGTTGTCCCTCCAGTGAGCAAACATGTAAAGTTCTCTTCACCGGCACATCAATGATCATTTGGATCTAAATAGCGAGTCCCAGTCCAAAGTTGCTGCGTTTGGCTCAACGTCTTCATTTTTAGGGATGGCAGGAAAGATGGACTGCATTTTCTGCCGGAATTCCACCAACTGAAAAAGAAGAATGGAGCAATGATGAAATGTTCGGCATTTAGGTGGGAAATATTAAGTCTCACACTTACGCTGTGGACGCCCATAGCTTTCCATACTGTGTAGGTGAGAAGGCCGACTCCACACCAGGCATACAGAGAACCCCATCCGAGTGCACGCAGGGCCAACGACGCTCCACTCTCAGGCACCGCCACCGTTCCCACGACACCCTTAACACACAGGACCATATGTATACAAGTCACTGTGTTTAACCTGCTTTACATATCGTGACCTTCTGTATATGCTACGTTATGCCGTTTCTTCAAACCATTAACAAATCTGCAAAAGGAACTTCTTACTCACATCAACTATTGTAAGATATGGAGGAGTATGAAAAGTATGAATACAAACAATATTTTACAACAATCCTCTAACCAAGGGTTAACATTTAGATTTATACCCAAATCGACAAATATTTCAGCCTCCAAAGAAACCAGCAAAATTCAGGAAGATCATCTAGGCTGATATCAGCATGGCATTACATCAACATGGCTGCTCTCTGCACCCACACTACACACAGTAGCAGTACAAAATATAATATACAGCACTGGTATCACTAATGTTGTCTAAAACTGGCTAGATATTTCGTAAGGAGGGTTCTTCTGAACACCTGCTCGTCTGATTATGGCAAAACATTAGGACTCGATCAGTCAGTAACCCACCTATATTATCCGAGCCACTGAGAGTTGACCCCTTAGTGACAGGGTCAGTTCCCATATCTAGGAATTGAGCCCAGGCCACAGCAGTGAGAGAGCCAGGGACCTTATTTTACAACCAGAATATAAAGAATACAAACTTCCTTCAAACTTCCCTCCAGTGGTAGCTCAGTGGTTAAGATGTTAAACTACCGAGCAGAAGGTTGTGAGTTTAAATCCCAGCGCATAACCCTTAACTATTCAGTTATATAAAAGGGATGAACGTCAATCGCTCAATAGTTGCATTTGCCAAACTCTGTGAATTTATATCCTTTATCACACCGACTCCTTTTACAGATAAATATCTGACTATGTTGTTGTCCATGTAAGATTTTAGCATCAGATGCAAAACAGTGCGTCACTGAATAGAATAACAATTCATGGTCCAATGCATATGCCGATACAAACCAAGCAATAGCTGTTTACTAGAGAGATATAATGAGACGTCGGGTCAGGGTTTATTCACAGAATTCCTCAATTTCTTCATGGATCATGCTTCTGTGCTGTTTTCTTCCTAATCATAATTATAGCCTAATAGGATAAGCAAAGGAAAGTAACAGGGAAATTAAGTTCATTAGCTAGAGATGAAGTGATGCCAGTGTGCCAAAGCTTAGAGAGAGACTTCAGACTGTCCTGCTTTGGGAGTTTGTCTGATAATCGAGTTTAAAGAAACTCCAGAGCGTTCGAATGGTCTGTGACGTCCCCGTGACCTCAGACGTGCAAGGAATCTAATCCAGCTTTGTGAAAACACTTATGGTTAAAGTTGTTTGTTTACTCCGGAAAAACCCCACCTAAAAATAGACTGAAAAGACGTCAACAAAAAGGAGCTCTGTTCTTTTGTGAGCCTAGAAACTGATCCAACTCCTGACTCTAATGGAGGATTCATGCAATAGCTCTTACATGTGGGGAGAGAGAGAGACAGACAGAGAGATAGAGAGAGAGAGAGAGAGAGAGAGAGAGAGAGAGAGAGAGAGAGAGACAGACAGATAGAGAGAGAGACAGAGAGAGAGAGTGTGACAGAGAGAGAGAGCTAACGCGCTAATTAGCGGTTAGTAAGGACACACTTTTACATAAAACAAACATTGTGTTTAACAAGGATACGGACATTCGTAGAGAAGTCGTCAACCTCATGAGGACTTTGTGAAGAACAACCGCTTAATCAGTTCACAAAATTACACTGTACATATGCTGTATCTCTGTCATTGAGCATTCGAAGGCTTCGGCATGGAGGAGCTGGTGTTGAATCTATAATGAACTCAGATGATGAGCTAATTCATGAGCTGCTCAGGAGCGCCAGTTGACCGTACATGACTCTAGAAAGGGTCACACAATAATGACACCCTCCAGATTCACCCAAATAAGGTTGAGGTTCCCTTTTGAGTCTGGTTCCTCTCAAGGATTCTTCCTCTGCCATCTAAGGGAGTTTTTCCTCACCACAGTCACCTCATGCTTGCTCATTATAGATAAAGACAAATAAATTTCAGTATATGTCTAATATTAATATCAATCTTTTTGCAGCTGCTCTGAGACGATGTCCGTTGAACGCACCATACAAATGAAATGAAACTGAAAAACGGACGAGTGTGATGATGTGGACCGATTTGAAGCTGATCTGCTCGATTAGCACTGCAGCAGAGCTTTATCACTCTTTTCAGATCCCACTCCTCATAGGCACTAGAATTATTAGAAACACTTAGAAACACCTTCATGCTGTTCAGTGTAGAGATCTAATTTAATGGTTTAGCAGCATTGTCTGTCATGCTGAATTTAAACACTGAATAAAGTGTACATTGTATGCAAATGTGCATTTTGCAGGGCATGTGGTAGCCTAGTGGTGAAAGTGTTGGGCTATTAATCGGAAGGTTGCGAGTTCGATCCCAGGTCCACCAAGCTTTTCACACCTTATTGAACCACTCAGGGCTCTTTTTCTTTGCCAACGCGAGGGTCGAGCCGAATCCAGCAATCATTCCTGCAGTGGCCACGGTCGTCAGAAACACTCCACCTGGAACAGAACAAACATCATGGGATTGTGACTGACAAATAAAGCTGATAGTATCTCTAGAGTCTCTCGAGCATCAAACCTCAGTGATTTCAGAGATGTATAAATCCTGTGGCTCAAACCTTTCTGAATATAATACTTTGGTCTGAATAGATGCTTAGTAGATTAATCATTAGGTTTTATATCAGAGTCACTTCCTGTATCCTGCTTAAAGAAAATATTCCTGCCTTATAATATTATATAGAATATTTCTCTGTTGGCCACATGGCTGTATAACACACCACATCTAGTTAGTTAAGTAAACTAAAGCAAACTAAACTAAACTGTCATCAACATTAGAGTAGAATTTATAATAAAATCTAAACCTGCGCTGCTCATTATTCCTGGAGAACAGCAGATAATTCAGATATCCGTGTAAACTGTTTAATAGTTACCTTTTAACATTTGTAACTTAGCCTCATTCACGCTTTCTTTCCCAGCAGGAGGTGTGTTGACATTCAGCTCCTCGGCCGCCATCTTGAATGTGTCCCTCTAATAAGAGACCGGGTGGAAACTCGACAAACCTTTCCACAACTTAGACTATAATGTTGTCTTTATATGAAGTAGGATTAAATGTAAGAAAAATAGATCATTGTAGTTGGTTTCCTGCGTGATTTTGTTCTTAAATAATAAATATAACTAACAACTAATAATGAACTATCCTACATATAATAATAATAATAATAATAATAATAATAATAATAATAATAATTATTATTATTATTATTATTATTATTATTATTATTATATTAACACACACATAATTAAAAGTATAACTAATAACTAATAATTAACTACCTTATATGTTTTTCTTTCTTTTCTTTCCTAATGTCTAATATCAAATAACACTTTATGACACAAAACTACCGTTGTGGTTAACAAATAGAATTCACGTTACTTTAAATAAACATGTTTTTGTTTGTTTGTTTTTGTTTTTCTTCAATAGCTATATAGAGCTTTAAACATCCCAATTTAAAACATTTCCAAATCTGAGTCCTATTCTATATAGGTTCCCTAGTGGATGTGGCTGTGCAGCCCTACATAGTGCATATGGTCATTAAGGAGATTATTGAGATTCAGCCCATTTCCTTCCTTGTGGGCAGTGAGAGTAGTGTGTGTGTGTGTGTGTGTGTGTGTGTGTGTGTGTGTGTGTGTGTGTGTGTGTGTGTGTACAAGATGTTTTTAATGGGAGCGATTGCGCATTCCAGACTCTTCTCTGTCGGTTATCAGATATTTCATTATAAATAAATTCAGTATTTACAGGACAAATAAACACTGGGATCCGCCTACAGAGAAGTCTGTGCGCTTGTGATCTGCAGGTTGGAGATGTGATTTGTGTGAAATACACTGTAGATGTTCAGACACCAGCTGAGTTGAACCACAAGCCTCCATGTGATCCAGACGCGCGTCATTCTGTAGCTCCTCATCACTGAAGCACCGTTTTGCGTGGAGCCTGAAACAGTGACAGCATTTTGCAGCCTGGTTGTTAAATGATTCCCAGACGGAGATCAGACAGCGGATGTAGGAGGACACTAGAAGGACGGGGTTGCTTTTCTAGTCTGGAATAAACAGCGAGGTCTCTACGTGGATAAACAGAGGCATCTCTTCACTCCACAGCGGTACAATGGAGAAGAACCGAGACGCAAGAATCGTCCTTAGAATTTCTCCCAAATTTTCTTCCCACTACCTGCTTTCCTCCTCTAGCTGCTTAGACCCTGATGGAAATCCACACACTGGATTATAAGGCTTCAATTAAAGCATGGATGTTGGATTCATTCCTCTGGTCTGGATATCTCTTTAATGAAATAAGGAACTATTTGTACTATAGGTGCCATTAGTTCATTGAATCCGTTCATCACTCTGAATCTATAATGGACAGAATGATAGCATTCCGGTCATCTCTTTGGCTCTGATAACGCACACATTTTCTCCATCTGTTCATCAGGAGCGATGTTTTTCCACATGACGCCTCTGCATGCAGACGTTCTGGCTTTCTGTTATTTGAAATCAGGTGTTTGCTGAGGAATAAACAAGACCCACGACATGCATCTTGGACTGGATGACAGCAGGGAATGTCAGTACAATCAGATCTGCACCCATCATAACTCCTCATCCATGGAAACCCCACACACCAAGAAGAGGAGAGTGAAGAGAAAGTGGCAGGTCTTCCCAGGCCGGAACAAGTTCTACTGCGATGGGCGGATCATGATGGCAAAGCAGTCTGGTGTGTTCTACCTTACCATAGCTCTGATCCTGGTGACCAGTGGGCTGTTCTTCACATTTGAGTAAGTGTTGAGTAATTATTTGTGTGAGGAGTCACTGTGAATGTCCCACATGTGCTCCTTGTTGGTTTTCAGTGACTTCACACCAGCTCTGACACACAAGTGCTCTTCTGTACCATGATTTGTTATTGCTGCATTAGTAAAGCACAGATTCTAAGATGCCTCCATTGACTTTTAAACAACATTCTACTGGTAACTTTTTATGTATCATTAACACTCAGTTGTAGGGTTCCTCATAAAACCTATAAGATCCACCAGAGGTACTGGTATTTCCTACTATTATATTACGTACATAAATGTAAAAAAATGGTTATATTCAGAACCCTGATGTTTCCTCATTTATTTAGGCCCTTTAGGAGAACTTTCCCTCTATAGAAAGTTCTTCCAGAGAACTAATCCAAAGAACCTATCAGTGGTGTCAACATCATTATTTCATGCCCCTTATAGTCATTTTATATAGAACACACAGTATAATCTTCAGCAAAGAGTTGACACAATACCCTTTAAGGCTTTTTCAGTTGTACCTGTGCAGGAAATCTTACATGTCCTTGTGCTAAGGCCCAAGCAGCATGGCGACTCTGGGATTTGAACTTTCTTCTAAGACAACATCTTCACCACAAAGCTCCACTATGCTCTCCTAAATGCTCTGTATACTACAGTTACAATGAAGTAGAACCTAAACCTTTTAGAAAAGGTTTCAAGTAGATGTTTTTAGAAGTAGCCCACTTACCATCCAAAAATGTATTTTTTTATTCACTGTTATTTGTATAGCATTTGTATAGTATACAGATGGAGAAAAGGCAGAATCCTCACCCTGGTCCACACACCTGTGCATGCAGAGAGATGAGACTTAAAGATCGTAATCGAGGACTCTGTAGAGGCTCAATGACAGTCCTGGGATTTAAAATCACAGTCTTCTGGTCACTTAACAAACAAATGAGACAAAATTCAGGATGGTGGTAGTAGTAGCAATTTTTTTTATCTAGTAGCAGTTTATCCATTGGTTAAAAAATGAGAAAATAACCTGACACAGTTTGAAGGTGTAGGTGTAGAAGTTATGGATTTATTGCCAACTCTTAACTCCCTTAATTGACACTTGAATCTTTATATCGAGGCTTCAATTCATTTCAATTTATGGGTCCAGGCACAGATCTCGACTACGATTTACTAGTTTTGAGTTTGGTCGTTGAACAGAAAACATCAGTGAAATGTATGTAAGTAAGTACAGAATTAGTTTATTTCCTTTCAGAGGTAAAATGAAATATGGGTTAATATATTAGCACCGGATTAAACGTGAGGATTCAGAGAATGTGGAAAGTCGTAACACTATCAATTCCTCCAATACTGAAGACCTCAGCCTGCTGGCAAACAAACAACAACTTTATCAGCTCTGAAGAATTTATTATCAAAATTCAGTGCTTGAGGAATGAAATAATTGTTTTTTAATCATCCGTAGAATATTTTAAAATTTTTGTTCATGTTCTATGCAGTTGAGGTGATCGTGTTATATGCAAAACAGGTTAATGGCTAACAGTGTGGTGTCAGCTGTAACAAAACAAATAAAAATAAAAGTGTATCAGTTCATTTAAAAATGATGATATGGTTAGGTTATTGTGATATGGTAAACATTTTTGTTAAGACATGTTTGTTTAACATTTCTTGGCTTTGTAAGAGTCAGAGGTAAAACTGTAAATGTTAAATTTTCCATTTAAATTTTACGTTTTTGTGGTTACTTTGTAACATGACAAGCTGCAAGAGAGAGAGAGAGAAAGAAAGAAAGAAAGAGAGAGAGAGAGGGAGACAAAAAAGAGAGTCGTAAGATTTGATTTCACAACCTTCTGGTCACTGAGATAAAGAAAGGAAACACTCATACACACCAGAATAAGGAAGATAAAGGACGTGATATTCGATGATAAATGATGCGTGGGACTTAGTTTCCAGTATCCCCATCCTCCACATAGCCCACTTCCCACAACTTTCATAACACGGCACTCCCGTCTTCCTGTTTCCTTGGTAACAGTTTCCTCTCCTGCTTCGTAACAGCCGATATCTCCTAGGAAACAGGAGGGCACCAGGCCCACGGTTCGATGTGGTGCCCTCCAGCTGCGTTGTGCTATTTTAAATGGTAATAAAAGTCCAATAAATTGGCTCTTCATGCTATTAGAGGCTGCACTTAGCGCCGAGACTCAGAACACTGCAATGCTTGTGTTCAGTCACAGACTTTGTAAAGAGCTAGCTATTAAATTAGTTGCGGAATTTGCTGAATATTTTCCAAATGTTCGCAGCAGACATTCTGGACTCAAAATGTGTTGGGCTACACACTTAGTAGTAGTGTTTAATGTTAAGAAGTCAGGAGAGCAAATCAACATATGTATTAGAATATTCCATTAATCTCCAGGATGTACTGTATAATGTAGGATGAGCTGGACCAGCTTTCAACGCAATTGCGTTCTTCAGCTTAGCTTTTTCAAGAGCAGATTCAGATTTGAGGTGACATTTATGAAATTAGAGACCAGAGCTCGTATTCATGAAAATTCTTAGTATAAAGAGTTTCTCCTAGTGATGTAATTCCTTGAAAATGAAGGATACACCCTGGACGGAGTGCCAACCCATCGCAGGGCACACACTCTCAGTCACTCACGCAATCACACACTACAGACAATTTTCCAGAGATGCCAATCAACCTACCATGCATGTCTTTGGACCGGGGGAGGAAACTGGAGTACCCGGAGGAAACCCCCGAGGCACGAGGAGAACCCGCAAACTCCACACACACAAGGCGGAGGCGGGAATCGAACCCCCGACCCTGGAGGTGTGAGGCGAACGTGCAAACCACTAAGCCACCATGCCCCCCGAGCCCTGCCTACTCTCTAAGATAAAAGTTGTTGTATTTTCCTTGTACAGAGTTGCTCTGAGTTCAGTCCTGAATCACTCTGAAGATAAAACTCCTTGTTAGAAATGTTTAAGCTAAATTAGGAGCTCTCTGTGATCATTCTTATCTCCTTATGAATACGGGTTCTGGTATTTTTCAGTACTATACAGATAACAGCCTTACATTCAAAGACATGATCTGTAACATGAACATGTTTGAAGGCAGCCTTTTAAAAACTTGCCACTGACTAACTGATCACCAACAAGGTTATGCCCAAAGGTTTTCCCATTAAAGCTCACCCCAATTATTAGCATTGTCTGGAGTGAGTTAGGTCGACTAAATTGATGTTTAACAGCCATTTCTTGCCTTGCAGCAGATAATGTTTGTTTTTACTGCATGCATAAGGTCCTTTTTATCACCGCCCTTACTTTGACCTCTTCCTTGACGAGATGTTGGAATAGCTTAGATATTTTAAAACCGAGTTTGTTGCCCTCTACATTCCCACAGTGGTGTCTACAGATATTTATTATATATATATTTATATATATAAATATATTTATTATTTATTATTTAAGATCACGTCTGGCTCTACAAATAAAATGAGTTCTGTGGATGCTTTATTAAATCATATTTAACAGTCTGATATTTCCGAGTTTATATAGAAAATAAATATATTCCGGCTATTTTACTTGGGAAAACATGGTAGCCTGAAGCAAATGGATGTTTGCTTGATGAGCTATCAAATCTGACAAGCATCTTAAGAAGATTAGCATTAATTACATTATTGGCATTGACCACATTTTGATCTGCAATTCTTACGTAATATTACGATTAAGCTACACTGTTAGATATAAATAAATAAATAAACTTCTTTCAGGGTTCTTATGTTTCTAATAGTATCATATAAGCTACATAAGAACCTCAGATGATAAAGAAAAGGTCCCATAAGAGTTCTAGATTTAACGTTGTTTCTAAGAGTGTACCATGGTGAAAAGGATATATTTCTGCTTAAGATTTTTAATCACAAATGAAAAAATTAGTTTTTTTTTTGAGTGTATGAGTGTGTAAAGTTTGTTCTTGGTGCCCTCTGATGGACTGCTGTCCTACACACACACACACACAGAGCGTACCGTTTGTCTTATGTCCAGCATTCCTGGTATAGGCTCTGTATCAATTATGACTCTGAGTAGGTTAAAGCGGTTACTGAAGATTAATGAATAAATGATAATGATGATGATGTCATGTGTGTTTAAATCCAGCTGGGAAATCCGATTCAGATTTCTAAATCGAGTTTTTTTTCTTTATAACGGTGAATTGTAAAACCTTATTATGGTTCCACATACATCTGATCTCAATCATTTTTAATCATCATAGGAATTAACAGAATAGCACTCAAGGACAATTTTCGATAATAGAAATTGTCCTTGTACTATTTTTTGTGTAATTTCCCATGTGCAGAAGTGATGAGAGAAGAAAACAGTGGAGAAGGAAATAGCCAGAAGGAAGGTCTGTGTGACTGTGAGTCAGAACAGAATATATAATCTGTTCACATATAAAGCTTTCAGCAGGACATCCTACCAGCTGTGGCACAGACATCCTTACACACTCACTGCAGCAGATACAGCTCCGTTAAAAAAGAAAAAGAAATCAGTGTTAATCAGCAAACTTGGTTTGGAAAGTAATAGTTTTGTATACTGTTGAAAGGAAGATGGATGGAAGGATTTTGTCATTAGTTATGTATGGAATAGTTCTGTATAAGAAAATAATTCATGGAAGGTAATTCTTTGCCAAATAAGTCCACATTTCACCCACGTTCAAACATTGTGGTACATCTGAAAGACAGGTTTGTGTTAGCACTTACATTACTTATAGTGTGTAGATGGTCATGTGGATGGTCATCAAGCACAAGCCCCTACTGTCAGATCTGATGTTCGAGAGAAATGAATCAACTCCTCTGACAAGATTAAACGATTCAGTATCTCTGCATTCACAATTATTAATGAACTATTAGAGAAACTAGTGGAGGCATCAGATTTCTAGCAGAACATGCAACTAAAGATCCTTATTCTGTTAGAGAAAACCATCACTTTTGTGGGTGTCTTACTCATAGATGGTGTAAATCTCCTCTGAAATTCATGCAGGTAAGATGCTAAAGCTGTTTAGAGGAGTAACCGAGTCTGACATGTACATTGACAGAAAAGTGCTTCATCAGAGCGGCTGACAATGTGCTAATCATGGACACTTTAATTACTACCCTGTCATGATCTCTACCTTCGTAGAAGAATCCACTTTTTTTTACATGGCTTCTAAAGATCCTTATATTGTTCATTAAAATAGTCTTTATAGTCTTTTCATTGTGTCATATCTGTTAGCAGACCTGGGATTTGCTTAATTTTATTATAATCCGTTATCTATAGAAACCAAAATGTCTAATTTTGAACTCAAGGCACTTAAAGGAGGTCGAATTTTTCAGTATTTTTCAATTTTTTCAATTCAAAAGGGTGATTTTTCTTTCCCGGAAAGTGCTGGAAGAAATCCGACCCCTACTGCTTGATACCAGCTGTTACAGAGGAGCTGCTGCTCATGAAGAATGGGGCAATTTTTCAGAAAAGAAAAAAACGTTTAAAGTGTTGACGTGCAGAAGAATGTTTCTCAATGCAAGCGACTGCCGTTATTACTTTTTATTGCCTGTTGTGTTTCCATTACTTCATTATCCACCACCTGTAGGGAGAAAAGCGTCTAACATTACAATAAATACAGACGTGAGACGACGGTTATTAACACAGTGTTTCTCTTAGTTTATGTCTGTATGGAATGAGGCTATGGTTTAGAGAGGATTTTGTCATAAAAAGGTTCATTTTTATCCAAACTTACACAGAGTCATTTTCTGGTCATTAGTGAAAATCTGTTTTCGGTATTTTTTTTAACAGTAATTTTAACTGCAATACAAATAGGAAGGTTAAATCTTTATACCCCACCATTGTTCCATTCTTGATTATGATTGTTCAGACCCAATCAAGCCTGTTCTTGTTTCTATGGTAACAATGGCTTGTATGGTGGACACTCCAATTAATCTAAGGCTGATAATTGTTTAAGCATTGATATAGGCAAAGAGAGGTTTATTTAGTATTTTAGCAAATATAGTTTATTTATCAAAAACAAAATGGATAATTAGATAGTAATACAGTAAAATGGTACAAAAATACTGAGATAGTTATATGTGCAAAAATAGACAGATATGCCAGATAGACTGATAGACAATGTGCAAGAAAAACAGCTATAAGTTATAATAAACTACCGACATAATAAATAAGAGTTCTTAAGGCATGTCCAGTAAAGGTAGCTCAGTCCAGTTTGGTGATCACAGATCTGACTTGAGCAGATGAGATAGAAAGTCTGATAGCACTGGGGAGGAACGACTGAATGAATTTGTACATGTAGCTATAAATAGTTAAAAAGCACAACTTTATTAACACATAAAGATAATAGTTTGCAAATTTCTGTGAAATTTCTGACATTTAACACCACCCAGATGATTAATTCTTTATATCCTGACGCCTGACTAAACTGTCTCTCGTTTGCCTCGTCCAGCTGTCCGTTCCTGGCCTCTAACTTGAGCCCGGCCATTCCAGCCATCGGTGGTGTGCTCTTCCTCTTCGTTATGGTCATGCTACTCCGTGCGAGCTTCAGCGACCCTGGCGTTCTGCCCCGAGCCACTCCAGACGAGGCGGCCGACGTAGAAAGGCAGATAGGTAGGACAACGTTGCTATGTTTCCTTTCATCTGCTCTTTTTTTAATCCGAATTCATTTCTGTCTTGGGTAAGGGTGAGAATCATGTGATCACAGTACTAAATAAAGATCTAAATGAACTCATATGTTAGTGTGTATGTTGTGGTTGTGGTACTTTATTCTGATACTGCGTTTTCCAAGCTGCAAGAAACATTGACTTAAACCGTTTGCTTAAGGTACATTAATCTACTAGGCATTTTTACTTTATTTGCACATAATGTACAGAAAATAATGCAAGCATTACAACCAGCATTATATGAAAGTTCATTTGGTTCAGTTAAATAAAGTTTAGCATTTATAAAGTTGCACAGACTTCCACTGCTACTGGGCTTACCTCACTCAGTTAGCATGATTAATCTAAGTGCTAGCATATCTGTTAGCATCTAAGTGCCACGTGTCTCTAACTCTGGGTTATTCAGTTAGTTCAGAGTTGGGGGTAAATTACAAAAACAATAACAGATGTTTAAACAAAAGTTAAACAATAAAAAGTTGCACTAATCATGAAACCAGCTACAGTTTATCATTAGAGCGACATGCTGAATGTACAGCAACATGAGTGCAAACAATCTGATCGAGACACAAAGATTTTTTTTTTAATATATTCTGACTGCAGTCTGTGTCCTCAGAGGCTGTGTTTAAACAAATCAGATTTTCTTCCTTAAAGTATATTGAAGTAATTTGGCAGACAGCCTTATCCAGAGCGACTTCCATTTGTCTTGTTATACAACTGAGTAATTGAGGGTTAAGTGCCTTGTTCAAAGTTCCAGCAGAGGCAGCTTGGTGGTCCTCAGATTCAAACTCACAACCTTCTGATCAGTGCTCCAAAAAATTAAACACTCAGATACAACTTTGCATGTGACACAGATCTGATTTTTTTCATTACTGCATGGACTAAAATATGAAATGTTATCAAATCTAACCTGAACATCTTCCATTTATGGTCCTAGATTGGATCCCATATCTGATATGTGGGTAAGCAACACCAATGAAAATGATCTGAATTCACGAGGGTTCTCCTCAGTGCGGTTATCACTGTCGTCATCCTCCTTACGTGTCAGCAGTGCAGCTAAACATCAGTGACAACAGTGACAATGTTCAGTGGAAAGGTGTACTGAAAATTTTGGGAGGAAGGAAGGAACCTATCATTAATGTGTAGTGCTTGAAACAGTGTTTGAATCCCAGAGCTCGTTGTGTATATGTGAGGAGTGTCGGTGGACGAGTGCATTCGCTTGCTAATGTGTCGAGATCCAATCTAAGCAAAAATAATGAAGAATTCGAAGAAGCTTGTAATGTTAATACAGTCCTACATTTCTTCGTATATTATACAACATCTGTACACATATGCTGCATTTGTTTCCTAATGAGAAAAATGACATTTTATAAGATTAAATATAGCAGTGAATTTAGTGCCACTAATTACCTAACAATGCTTGATCACTGATGGTGATGTAGTTATTATCTCTGATTTTTAATGAATAAGCACGTGGCTGTCTGATCGTTCTGATATCTAATATCAATCAATCAATCTTTGAGTCAGTAAAAAAAATACACGTTCTGTCAACCGGCGTAAAGCAATTTTAGCGAAGGGGAAAAATCGATGCAAGGGAAATATCACTGCTGGTTGTCTAATCTTTGACTCACTACAGCTGAACCCTGAATGATCTGGATGATTAAGAGTCTGATTAGATAACAGTTAAAGATGTGTGCAGTAGAAGATCAGGAGCACCATGAGAGATATTTAAAACACTTTCCTGTCTCTCTGCCAGCACACTCATCTCTCAATTCTGCTCGAGTTCTGCTTCCACTGTGTTTTTTGTTTTTTTTATAAATTTCATGCCGATGACATTGCATAAGATGAAAAATCTTGTGAGAGAACGTACCGTTTTTGACCTTCATCTCACATCTTTTCCTGGGGCTCATTGATGTCTAGACTCTGACTTAAACCGAGCAGGTTTACAGTTATATGATTTAAAATGGAAAACTTCAGGTCGGCAAATGAAGGACTCGATTTCTGTTCATTGTTTGTTAAAGAATGTAGTCAGTTCTTGAAGCTTAAACATGTTAGCTAACACTATCTCAAACTGACAAGCTAATCAGTAATCGGTACACATTTCTGTGTACAACTTTTCTTATACTATTCCAAAAATTTTGCTGTGTTCTTTGCTAGTTTAACTGCAAGAGATGTTTATCTATATAAAAAGTTTAACTTTATACTTTATAAAGAGCTAGCCTTGCTGTAAGTTAGCTATACTAACTTGCTAGTTAAACAGGCTACAGTAATCAGTAATTGTTATGGAAGCTTGATGATGTGAACTGATTAATATTTCCTATTTTAGCAAGCTAGCTATTATTATAAATGTTCAGTAGTGGCTTCCAGCTAACTAATGTTAGTTATAGAAGTAGACTAGCTAGCTAGAGAGTCTGTTGTATGTTCATTCACAGCATCATTACACAGCAAGTGAGAAGCACAAATCATAGAAAGCTGATAGTGTGAAAACGAGTAGAGATATTGCTATAGACATATTGCCCAAAAAAAGACATTCCCTAAAATATAACCAAAATGCCAAAGTGTACAACATTTTTTCTGGATCTTATTTCAAGTATAGTCATATGGCATTTAAGATATCTATAACATTTTTGCTTTATTGCTTTAGCTGTTATGAGAACTGACATTAGGATGTTCTTTCAAGCTGTCTTAGTATTGAACTAAAAAACATTAGCTAACTGTTTCCTCTGTAAGAGCTAGTTTCCTCTGTAGATGCATTAGCTAATACACTGTGGGGAAAAAGATGATTTAAAGTGAAGTTCTAATTATTCAAATAATGTTTTTTGGCGAAATAGCAATTTGATTAGCTTGCGCAAAATCTAACCATTTAATCTAAAAGGTTAGCGGATGGATGGAGGAATGGAGCAATCTAGTGCGGAGGCCTAAAAAAATAATAATGTACAATATCTATGATATCCTGTCTTGATGCCCGATGACGCCTGAAATAGGCACAGGCTCCCCGTGACCCGAGGTAGTTCGGATAAGCGGTAGAAAATGAATGAATGAATGAATGAATGAATGAATATCTATGATCTTATTATGTATTCTAATGAGTACATCCATTATAAAGTGATGAACATTTACTTCTGGGGAGTATGCACCACAGGACTGATGGCTAGTGCACACTCTGTCACCTTAAGAGCTCTAATATGGAAACGTAAGGGTGCAGTTGGTGGTGGTGGTGTTTGGGGGAAAGGGGGAGTAAGGGGGTGTTGGTAAAACAAGAACCCACACTGAGAAAAGCCTTCCTTCCGTCTACAGTTGCTGCTGCATGAAGCCAGCAGGTCTACATAATCTGCGATGTTGTAATGCGACCCCTACAGCTCTGATCACTAGAGAGAGTAAATCAGCCATGTTTTGTCTGGGTCTCTCTGCCGGTTTGGACGCTCAAATGTAAAAATAATTCCTGCTGCTCGGATGAATATTCTGAAGGCTGCTAAAACAGTGATTTCGCCCCAGGCCTCTGTTTCCTGCTGATCTAACCGTCAGCTGAAAGTGCTGTGTATCGCAGAAAAGCATGTAGAAGTAAAATGAGCCTCCATGTAGCTGTGTGGGAGTCAACATCAGTGCTGGATAACCACAGCATGCCAGATCACGCTTATGCTGTGTTCCAGTAATGTTTAATATTTCATTCGCCACTTCATGACGTTCTTTATACCACAGTCATTTCTTTTAACAGCAGCTTTGTAGTTATTGTTAGTCCCTTATTATGCGACATGCTCATTCGGATATGTTGTTTCTATAGTAACAGTTCATTCACAGGGACAGACTTGTATGGCAGACGCTGTGAATAAGACTAATAATAAATGACTATATATAGTTGAACAAAGAAAAACGTCATGGTGATTTTTTGGAAGGAGTCTCCGTTGTCAGCGCTTTAGATCGGTGGAGAGTGAAGTCAGTGTTTTTGCCATGGGAGAGTCATCAGGAAAAGACGGCTTCTTTAATTCCCTTTAGAAGATATTTAATTATTTAATTTAATAAAATAAAAAAAAACACCAGAAGCAGTTAAACATAATGTTAAAAATTTGGTTTTATGTAACAACACCTCCATCTTTATATGACTGCTCTGCTAACTCATCATTGAGTTGATATGAACAGTGTAAGATTTCAGGTGAAATTGTGGCCGTGGTTTACGCAGGAAGCTTTAACATCATGAAGTGATATAAAGGGGATAATAAAAATATGTAACTGTACTGGATTGGTGTGAGACAGGAGGCAGTTTTGTGTAAACCAAGAATCATAATATCCAATAATAAAAAGCCTGTAGCAGGGATGGAAAAGCAGGCAGACACAGTTACACAAGGGTTTATTCATAACTGAGGGAAACATTCATTCATTCATTCATTCATTCATTCATCTTCTACCGCTTATCCGAACTACCTCGGGTCACGGGGAGCCTGTGCCTATCTCAGGCGTCATTGGGCATCAAGGCAGGATACACCCTGGACGGAGTGCCAACCCATCGCAGGGCACACACACACACTCTCATTCACTCACGCAATCACACACTAGGGACAATTTTTTTCCAGAGATGCCAATCAACCTACCATGCATGTCTTTGGACCGGGGGAGGAAACCGGAGTACCCGGAGGAAACCCCCGAGGCACGGGGAGAACATGCAAACTCCACACACACAAGGTGGAGGCGGGAATCGAACCCCGACCCTGGAGGTGTGAGGCGAACGTGCTAACCACTTAGCCACCGTGCCCCCCTGAGGGAAACAGTTCAATTCAATTCAATTAATTTGTACAGCACTTTTAACAGTTCACATTGCCTCAAAGCAGTTTTTCAGAAGTATAGAAACATAAGAGAAAAAAATATATATATAATAACAAGAATATTAAAAAATAAGAATAAACATAAATTAATACATACAATTAAAGTTTAAAATAAATAAAAATAATTCAATTTCAATTTTCAATTTAAAAAATACTTTCTATCTATCTATCCCTATCCCTAATGAGCAAGCTGGAGGTGTTTGTGGCGAGGAAAAACTCAGAAGGAGGAACCAGACTCAGAAGTGAACCTCATCCTCATTTTAGTGAAATGTAAATAATGTTTTTTCTACAACAGTTTGTAGTCAAGTGGAATGAAGCAACCAAGAGCTCCTGATGAACTAATAGGTCAAGGTAATACCTGAGTTCATTACAGACTTAACACGTATTCCTTTCTGCTGAAGTCTTCAAATGATCGCCGATGAAGACCCGAGCGCAAAGCTAACTGACGCAACAGTAGCTAAGAGTTAAGAAAATAAGTTACGATCAGACAGCAGGCCATATGTAGACAAAATACTGACAGGAAAAGACCAGAGAGGAGATTTCCCAAAGGGGTCAATTGTAACAGTAATATGTCTTCACTGTTTGGCTGAAACATGACCTCAAAAAATTCATCGTGAAGCATCTTCTTCAGAATCGTTCTTGTCTTTTCAACCTCCTCTTGCCTGGACTGAGAACACAGGAAAACACTGAACTCTGGTCTGTTGTTGTTCTTCAGGAAGAATGAATACCATTCTGCATGTTTTGCTTTGTGGTTTACAGATGCAGCTAACGGTGTGAGTGGTGTGAGCTCACGGCCTCCTCCCAGGACCAGAGAGGTGCTAATCAACGGGCAGACGGTCAAACTGAAATACTGCTTCACCTGTAAAATCTTCAGACCACCAAGAGCCTCACACTGCAGCTTGTGTGACAACTGTGTGGGCAAGTTTATTGTACAATGTTTATTAAAATAAGAAAAAGGAGAGCTCTTAGAGCACTTAGCACAGTTAAGAGTTCTTCACTTTGTCAAAGTCTTTCAAGAAAAATTAAGTTCTACTTAAAATTGTTAGTGATTCCTCCACTGGAACAACAACCTCATAGTATGTAATGGAAGTTGGATTTATTTCATTTTCTATCCTGAAGGCTCTCCATTGTCAGAAAACACACACTTGACACTGGAGACTCCTTTCATAAATCTTAAAGAAACCCATCTCCTTAAAGATGTTTTATAGAAAATCTTAAAGAAAACATCAGCACATCAAACACATACTGTTTTTTGTGGGTTTTTTTTGTTTTTTTTTTAACATGTATTATTTTGGGCATTAGAGGTAGATTACAATATCTGTGTAAGTTGTTACTATAGAAACAAACAATAAACAATATAACAATGCCTTTGTATGTACTGGCTATATAAAAATGAAAATAAAAGTCTACGTTTTGTCCTTTTCCCACAGATCGTTTTGACCACCACTGCCCCTGGGTAGGCAACTGTGTGGGAAAGCGAAACTATCGCTTTTTCTACCTGTTCATCCTCTCGCTCTCCTTCCTCACCATCTTTATCTTCGCCTTCGTCATCACCCACGTCATTCTGAGTGAGTAACGCTTCCTTCCCACGCCGGCTCCCACTCGACACTCCGGCTGTCAGGGGTTCACAGGGATCTACACTTCAGCCTGCACACTTTTAGCATCATTACTTCATTACTTTAATTCTGATCTCCCACTGCTGAGTGTTTACAGCGTAGTGCACTGACTGTAGTCCGTGTGGAATTGAAGCACAACGTGAGTTTGGATTAAAGATTGGATCTGAAATGAACCATGATGTATATGGTTTATGCGTATATCTGTTGTGGTTACAGGAGCACTACTAAACCTAGTGTATACATGCACACAGAAAATAGAGGAAAAAATACCTAGACTAAAGGGATAAAAAATAATTATAATACTTATAGTAATAATTAAAGAACTATATAATGCAATTGTGTAGACTTCTCTTATGTAGTCTCCTGTACTATGCTCATTTAATCTTATTCCTACAAAATGCTCCGATACCAACATCCCATACATCTTTGTACGATGTGACACTAAAGAATGAACGACTTCGTGATTAATAATTATCACAGACTGCGATCGTACGGATGCCGGAGGAACTACAGCATATTCCTACAATTGAGGAAATCTGGGAAAACATCTTACAACACTGTGAACTGCACACACACACACACACACACCCACACACATACACAAAGGTATTCGTGAGCGAGATGCATGAGAGCACTTCAGTACTGCGAGTGCTGGGAATCAGTGAGCTATTTATTTTTATAGCTGGAAATTTAAAGATGAACTGCACGAGGAGTTCAGTGATGGCAGCAGACAGTAAACATAGCTAAATATCATGTTTTATTGAGACCCTTGATTAATTAATACTAAGTAGATTTCTCATTTGAGTGGCAATATTGATATATATACTCATATTCAGTCTGATGAATGGGGGATCATTGCATGTGTAGTTCATTTACTTTGTACGACGTGCTTGAATTAAACACTAAAAGACTTTAATTTTAGCCGGTTTCATATTTCATGACTCAGCCATTTGTGCCCTTGACATCCTCAGATTCTTAATCTTAACTGACAAAAATTAAAACTGTTGTGGTCTTTTGCTGTTGTAGTTCATTCACTACATAGAACATGTGTATGCTAACATGCTAGTCTAAGCCTTAGTTTAATTAAGCTCAGGCTAATATAATATTAGCTAGCTAGAATCCATATGACACCTTACCAGACACCTCCATTCTCTTCACCATTTATCCTATTTGGTCACAGGGAACCTGGACCCTGTTGCAGGGCACAAACACACACACACACAAACATACACACTCCATAGAATTTAGAGATGCTGATCAGCTTACAAAGCATGTGTTTGGACTGGGGGAGGAAATGGGGATACCCTCGAGTCACAGGGAGGACATGCAAACTCCATACAGGCACATGGCAGAGGCAGGAATCAAACCTTCAATCCTGGGGTGTGATGCAAATGTGCTAACCACCAAGCCACTGGTCCCACTTTACTAAAGCCATCTTTCCTTAGTGTATCATGCGTATTTAATTTGTAAAGATATTAAGTGACTATGAAGTGCCTTTTAGACACAGTATCTGACAGACAGGCAGAAGGCATCACACAGCGTATTATCATACAACTCACATCTCCAGTCTATCTTCTTATAGAAAATAGTCATATTGGAGCTGGTGCCACCTCCAGTGTGATTTAGTGTATGACTGTATGAAATGGATTAGTTCCAGTTCCCCACATCAATCAGCTCTATACGCAGTTCAGGAGACCTGCAGAGTCTGAACACTGCTGATGAGCCAGTTTCCTGTCCCAGCAAGCACTTTATAGGTCACAGAACAGAACCAGCTGCTGTTTACCACCTCGGTCTCTTCAGACGTAAAGCCCTGAATGCTTTCTCCAGAAATCCATGGCTTTACCAGTCAAAGCATAAGTCATGATTGGCTGTGACTTTGCTTCCATGTGGTTTTGATTGCGTAACAAATCATTAGCACTCAGAAAATCTCATGGCTGTAGAGATGAAATATAAGACAGGAGTCCAACTTTTTTTTTCTCCCAGCTTTTAAAGTGCAGTGATTTTTCACGGAATGCAAGGGATCAGTTTATGAGAGAGAGGAAAATTTATACTCGTTACTGCGGCTATGCTGAAACGCTGACGCTGTGATAGATCCTAAATCTGACCTGTACAATATTTGTACTGTATAAAATGCAAATCGCCACCAAGACCAGTGCTTATTTTTTCTGTTCTTTAAAAATCAAAATGTTATGGTTATTGCATTTGAATGTTATTATTCAAGAAAATGTGACATTATATTGTTGGAAGAATACAGAAGTGAGAAAATAAGAAATTAGAGAATAGAATACTACTTCTGGTTGAAAGCTTGTAGCTTGCTGGTGCACACTGATGCTGGGGATGGCTTCGTGTGGACAGCACTGGACACCCACGGGTCTGCTGTGGAGACTATCATGGTGTCTTTCATCCGTGAACATATGTAGACATTGGTAGGAAGGAATTAGTGCTATGTCTGTAATGAACTCAGAAATGACGCTGAACTATTAGTTCATCAGGAGCTCTTGGTTGCACAAATCCACTTGACTACAAACTGATAGAAAGGAAATTATTTACATTTACATTATTTACTGTCCGCCTCCTGGTGGTCGGGTGGCAGGATCCCCTGCTCCCATTGCCGTGGCCCAGGATCGATTACCAGGCTGGGAGCCAACCGAGCCACTCAAGAGTTAACCCTCAATGGCCCGGAAAAAATGGGAGGGTTTCGTCAGGAAGGGCACCTTGGATGTGGACCATGCGATCTGCTGTGGCCACCCTGGACAGGGAGAAAGACCAGCAGCAACAATAACAAAATTAGGGGCACAAGCTGAGACTAGTGAAAGAGCTGCAGTGCATTAGAAATCTTGAATCCTCGATATTTTGGACATAAATACAAAAAATAAAAATTTATTTCAAAGTAGTTTTTTATATAATGATCTAATCATTTGATTACCGCATTACAGTGTTGTTGATTTTTTGTATTGTATTAATTCTAAGTACACTTATTAGTGGTCTGTTTACCTTTTCTGAAAGTTTCTTAAAGGTCAGAGGTGGGAAACACCACAATGTGCTCCAGGTTAAAGCAACTGCTTGAAGTAATCCTTTCTATACCGTATCTACAATCCTTCCAGCATTGAGTGAAACTTTGCATTTTGCTGTTGTAGTTTTTTTTTTTAACATGGGTGAATAATAGAAAATCTGAATCATGATAGCTATAAAAACTATGAATGGTTTCTGTTTATTCTAAAACTTGTGTAATTTCTGCAGGATCCAACCGGACCGGGTTTCTCAGCGCCCTCAAAGACAGCCCAGCTAGATATCCTTCTGAAAAAAAAACTGTGTGTGTGTGTGTGTGGGCTGAAGGGAGAGTGGGAGGATGCATGCTAACAGTCTATTTCTGGCTTTCACACCTCCAAACCCCAATGACAGAGCAATGTCGGAGAAGAGGTTTGAGAGAACACCCACTTTTGCTCTTTATGAAAAGATAAAGCCATGTAGAGACTGAAGCGGAGTTCGGTGAGAAAGAAAAGGAGAAACGGATGATTACTTCCTTTTGATATTGATGAGGCTCCCTATGGCTGGGTTCATTAGATGAAGTCCACCTGCTGCTTTTAGTGAATTATCAGCTTGTCAGGCACCTAACAACACACACACTCACATACACACACACCCTCAAATCATGTACTTGAACGATATTACATATGCTGACTATATTTGCCGAACAAGTTAAATGTAGAGGCTCGGACACTTTTCTGCACTAAACTGTCCCATCATGCACCACAGGACAGAAAGGGAGGGGCTGAAGCAACTATACAGAACCAACGTGGCTATTGATGGCAACAAACTGCTCTTAACTACTACATTTAAAAGACACTTACCACAGTGATGATGATGGTTAGATTTACAAGTTAAGGTCATAGATTTCTAAGCTAAGCAATTTATTTACCATCATAATGTTTTCTAATCCCAAGCTGTGCATGTTAACGTTCTTGATAGGCTACTTGGGTTTGAGTTATTGAAGTTTGAGGATTAAACCCATCTGATTTAAATGGCCAGTTAAACAGTCCATCTGAATGCCTTTAAGAACTCAGTAATAAATATAGTGATTTACACTAATATATATAAATTACCCATGAGACCCCTGATCCCACTGCTCAAGTCCAGTGGAAGAGCAGCTCTAGAAATCTCTGATAACTAGCTGAGTAAGTGGATTAAGTGTCTTAGCAGTGAAGTAAATTTCTTCAGAAGGTGAAAATCCCAGCTGTAGTCAGGATCTCTTAAAAATCCTCCTAAAAAGCTCTTTCTAAGCTTAAAGGTAAAAGTGGGGCAGATGAACTCTTCATGAACTAAAAAGCTAAACTGGGTTAAAAACTAAGCAGAAATAGTCAACATGGCCATTTAGGGGTTAAAATAGTATTTAGTAGGTAAGAAGCAAAAAAAACAAAAACAGGGAAGACAAAGAAAAGGCAGAGAAACAATATGGCTGGCAATGGGCAAGGTCAACATTTGTAAAGTTTGTAAACACAGGTAAGAGAGAAATTAGGAGCAGGCAGAAATCCAGCGGAGAAATCTGAGTCAGGGAAAAGTCCAATGTTTAGTCATCCACAGGCAAACAGGGCAATACAGAGAGGGCAGGAATCTGAGGCAGGGAACAGTCCAATATTTAGTCATCCACAGGCAAACAGGGCAATACAGAGAGGGCAGGAATCTGAGGCAGGGAACAGTCCAATGTTTAGTCATCCACAAGCAAACAGGGCAATACAGAGAGGGCAGGAATCTGAGGCAGGGAACAGTCCAATGTTTAGTCATCCACAGGCAAACAGGGCAATACAGAGAGGGCAGGAATCGAGGCAGGAAATAGTCCAATATACAGTTATCCACAGGCAAACAGGGCAATACAGAGAGGGCAGGAATCTGAGGCAGGGAACAGTCCAATGTTTAGGCATCCGCAGGCAAACAGGGCAATACAGAGAGGGCAGGAATCTGAGGCAGGGAACAGTCCAATATACAGTTATCCACAGGCAAACAGGGCAATACAGAGAGGGCAGGAATCTGAGGCAGGGAACAGTCCAATGTTTAGTCATCCACAGGCAAACAGGGCAATACAGAGAGGGCAGGAATCTGAGGCAGGGAACAGTCCAATATTTAGTCATCCACAGGCAAACAGGGCAATACAGAGAGGGCAGGAATCTGAGGCAGGGAACAGTCCAATGTTTAGTCATCCACAAGCAAACAGGGCAATACAGAGAGGGCAGGAATCTGAGGCAGGGAACAGTCCAATGTTTAGTCATCCACAGGCAAACAGGGCAATACAGAGAGGGCAGGAATCGAGGCAGGAAATAGTCCAATATACAGTTATCCACAGGCAAACAGGGCAATACAGAGAGGGCAGGAATCTGAGGCAGGGAACAGTCCAATGTTTAGGCATCCGCAGGCAAACAGGGCAATACAGAGAGGGCAGGAATCTGAGGCAGGGAACAGTCCAATATACAGTTATCCACAGGCAAACAGGGCAATACAGAGAGGGCAGGAATCTGAGGCAGGGAACAGTCCAATGTTTAGTCATCCACAGGCAAACAGGGCAATACAGAGAGGGGATGAATCTGAGGCAGGGAACAGTCCAATGTTTAGTCATCCACAGGCAAACAGGGCAATACAGAGAGGGCAGGAATCTGAGGCAGGGAACAGTCCAATGTTTAGTCATCCACAGGCAAACAGGGCAATACAGAGAGGGCAGGAATCTGAGGCAGGGAGCAGTCCAATGTTTAGTCATCCACAGGCAAACAGGGCAATACAGAGAGGGCAGGAATCTGAGGCAGGGAACAGTCCAATGTTTAGTCATCCACAGGCAGACAGGGCAATACAGAGAGGGCAGGAATCAAGGCAGGGAACAGTCCAATATACAGTCATCCACAGGCAAACAGGGCAATACAGAGAGGGCAGGAATCTGAGGCAGGGAACAGTCCAATGTTTAGTCATCCACAGGCAAACAGGGCAATACAGAGAGGGGAGGAATCTGAGTCAGGGAACAGTCCAATGTTTAGTCATCTGCAGGCAAACAGGGCAATACAGAGAGGGCAGGAATCTGAGGCAGGAAATAGTCCAATATACAGTTATCCACAGGCAAACAGGGCAATACAGAGAGGGGAGGAATCTGAGGCAGGGAACAGTCCAATGTTTAGGCATCCGCAGGCAAACAGGGCAATACAGAGAGGGCAGGAATCTGAGGCAGGGAACAGTCCAATGTTTAGTCATCCACAGGCAAACAGGGCAATACAGAGAGGGGAGGAATCTGAGACAGGGAACAGTCCAATGTTTAGTCATCCACAGGCAAACAGGGCAATACAGAGAGGGCAGGAATCAAGGCAGGGAACAGTCCAATATACAGTCATCCACAGGCAAACAGGGCAATACAGAGAGGGGAGGAATCTGAGGCAGGGAACAGTCCAATGTTTAGTCATCCACAGGCAAACAGGGCAATACAGAGAGGGCAGGAATCTGAGGCAGGGAACAGTCCAATGTTTAGTCATCCACAGGCAAACAGGGCAATACAGAGAGGGCAGGAATCTGAGGCAGGGAACAGTCCAATATACAGTCATCCACAGGCAAACAGGGCAATACAGAGAGGGCAGGAATCTGAGGCAGGGAACAGTCCAATGTTTAGTCATCCACAGGCAAACAGGGCAATACAGAGAGGGGAGGAATCTGAGGCAGGGAAGAGTCCAATGTTTAGTCATCCACAGGCAAACAGGGCAATACAGAGAGGGCAGGAATCAAGGCAGGGAACAGTCCAATATACAGTCATCCACAGGCAAACAGGGCAATACAGAGAGGGGAGGAATCTGAGGCAGGGAACAGTCCAATGTTTAGTCATCCACAGGCAAACAGGGCAATACAGAGAGGGCAGGAATCTGAGGCAGGGAACAGTCCAATGTTTAGTCATCCACAGGCAAACAGGGCAATACAGAGAGGGCAGGAATCTGAGGCAGGGAACAGTCCAATGTTTAGTCATCCACAGGCAAACAGGGCAATACAGAGAGGGCAGGAATCTGAGGCAGGGAACAGTCCAATGTTTAGTCATCCACAGGCAAACAGGGCAATACAGAGAGGGCAGGAATCAAGGCAGGGAACAGTCCAATATACAGTCATCCACAGGCAAACAGGGCAATACAGAGATGGGAGGAATCTGAGGCAGGGAACAGTCCAATGTTTAGTCATCCACAGGCAAACAGGGCAATACAGAGAGGGCAGGAATCTGAGGCAGGGAACAGTCCAATGTTTAGTCATCCACAGGCAAACAGGGCAATACAGAGAGGGCAGGAATCTGAGGCAGGGAACAGTCCAATGTTTAGTCATCCACAGGCAAACAGACATTTTTAATAGTTGCATTGTTAACTTTTAGAATAATATAAGTTTCTCATTGAGTCAGTTTTTGTAGGTTATTTTCCTAAGCGGCCCGTTATGATTATTTAAATTAACTGCATGAAGGTCACACCTTTTAAGTTTGCTAGATTTTTTTTTAACAGGTAAATGTCAGAGACAGGGTTTTATAATAGCATCTAGACCACCGCCTTTAAATACAAGCACTTGACTTTAAGCTGGAATAAAATCAATCTTTTTTTTTTTTTTTAGCATCCTCGTCTGATAAGATGCATCCTGTATCAGTGTTTGTGATGTACAATGATCATTAGCTGTGCTGTGATCCAGCTATTGGACTTAATCCAGCTGTTTGCGGTATGAGTGATCAATACTAATTCTGTATCAGAAGAGAGAATGTATGTCGTGTGTGTGTGTGTTTGAATGAGAGAGAGAGAGAGAGAAGGCTGTGTTGCCATGGATACCTTGCTGTGTTCTCCTTTCCTTTACTGGCACACTGTTCTGGAGGTGGTCGTGTGCTTTTTCTCCATCTGGTCCATCGTGGGTTTGTCGGGTTTCCACACCTACCTGATTAGCTCCAACCTGACCACTAATGAGGACGTGAGTATCACAGTCATCACTCGCTTACTCGCCACATCTCACACTCCTTTTATCTTTACTGCTCTGAATCATAGGCTAAACTTCTGACTCTGTTCTTTAACATACTGTATAGTTAACCTGAAACCTAGTTACCGACAACACTACAGGACTATCTGTGGTCCATCAGATTCATCAAACTGCAAGTGATATTTGCACATTTTCTCATTAATTTCTGTACATTATTCATGTTGCTATTATGAATACAAATCTGTACATTTATAAATTTACCACTTCAAATAACTAGCTCACTAAGTGGGTTTAGTCACATGTAAAGCTTCAGAAAGTGAATATATTTGGAGAGTAGAGAAGGCAGGGGTCTTGAGAGTTAAAGAGGGGGAGGTCAGGTGGATGTTTCCCGAGAGTTAAAGGTGAACGTGGACAGATGGATAGATTCAGAGGGCTGAAGAAGGCAGGGATGGGTGAATGACTTTAGAGAGATACTGGCACAGGGCCAGGTGGATGGATGGGTGGATAGAGATGAAGGGGATGGAGCTGAAATGAAACAAATTTTAACTAAAACCTTTTAATCTCTAAACTCCATAAAGTGTACAAACTTGAATGTATTAATCATGATTACCAAGATTCATTAGAAGCACACACACACACACACACACACACACACACACACACACACACACAAAGAAATGAATGAAAATGAACTTCATATTACTATAACATTAAGAAATGCAATCATGGACAATGCTACAATTTCATCTCCTGTGTGTGTCACAAAATACAGCAGATACTTCAGGCAGTTGCAGAGGCCCTGCTTGAGTATCTGGTCATATTAAATGAAAAGAACTGATCAAAGGAACTGCTCGAGAGGTATGATAGATTGGGAAGCAGGCTTCATTTGGCCCAGAGGAAGCGTGTGTGTGTGTGTTAGATATAAAACAGGAAACAAGAAACACATGTCCATGTAGGACTGTTATTACATGTGAGATTTAAAGCCCCATGACTAAAAGAATCCTTATTTTTATTACATAACTAAATCCAGTACTTGAACTGTTATGTTACATTCTGTTATATACATACACACACACATACTGTGTGTATATATATATATATATATATATATATATATATATATATATATATATATATATATATATATATATATATATATATATATATATACACACACACACATTTATTATAATATTTTATGTTATTTATATTATTTATTATTATTTATTTTCTGTATACATTTGTACTATGTTTCTACTTTAATTTTACAAATAAAGTTATCTTATCTTATCTTATCTTATCTTATCTTAATGTACGTAACCCTGTTTTAAAACCTTGTCCTTTTTTTTTGCTTCACTAACAGTTTTCACTCCTTACATTTTAATTTTACTTAAAAGACTTAATATCTTTTGACTGACTACCAGTTCAATCACAAAAATAAATAAATAAACAAGTAAGTAAGTAAATAAATAAATAAATGAAATCCGTACCATGCCGAAAAATCCATACAGATTTGAATAAGTAGAATATGAATGAATCTGTGTGTAATTCTGGAAAATCTGTTTATTTAAATACTTGACATTGTACTATGATCATATGAATGATGCTAAGAATTATGAGACAAGAATCAAAGAAAAGAACCAAAAAGACTTGAATATAATTTACTTTCCTGCTGGCTAAGCAGAACATTAACAGTCTAACGATTTCCTTTTTTCCTGTACACTCTGATTCCAGTAAACCATCTCTCATCTTCAAGCATGTGTGTGTTTCAGATTAAAGGTTCGTGGTCATCCAAACGAGGAAGAGACAACTACAACCCCTTCAGCTATGGAAACATCCTCACCAACTGCTGCGCTGCTCTGTGTAGCCCTTTACCGCCCAGGTGAGCCGGCGTTACTCGACCCCAGTCTTCTATTCCTGCTGTTCATTCTCTCGTCAGTAAATCTCCATGCTGTTATTTATGGTAAGGAAGAACCATTTTTTAAATTGAGATCTTCATCTGCATGCTCAGGAGGTAATTATATTCAGTCAGTGATTCACGGATCTGATTAGGCTTGCTGATGAGTTCAGCGGTTTGCTGGTGTATGAATTTGACTAATGTGTCTCTAGACTCCCTATGAGAAGCCTTATGAGCTTCTCATGAAGAGAGAGAGAGAAGGTGCTGGAGAACCTGCTGTAGAAACACTAGAGCTCTTCTCGTGCGGCCTTCACATTTGGAATTCTGCAGTTTTTCCATTCAAATGCACTTCTTATATACTGACATACTAAAATATAGTAACCAGTACAGCAGTGCATCATGGACTGGCGTATCCTGAGATGGTTTCGAGAAAATTTATGTAGAAGATGAAAAGCAGCTCATCGGACCAGACACTAGCTTCTTATTTCGTTCACCTTCTCTAGTTCTGATTTGTGAACTAGAATGTGTTTAAATAGCTTGTTTAAAGACGGGAGAACAGACAGAGAAGTAAGAAGTGACGTGATATGACATACAGCTAAGTATGGTGACCCATACACAGAATTCGTTCTCTGCGTTTAACCCATCCAAAGTGCACACACACAGCAGTGAACACACACACACACACCGTGAACACACACCCGGAGCAGTGGGCAGCCATTTATGCTGCGGCGCCCGGGGAGCAATTGGGGGTTCGGTGCCTTGCTCAAGGGCACCTCAGTCGTGGTATTGCTGGCCCGAGACTCGAACCCACAACCTTAGGGTTAGAAGTCAGACTCTCTAACCATTAGGCCAAGTAAGTGTAACACGGCAGTATGTGTGTAGTATTAACCTAGTGTCAAATTCAAAATGACTGTTTCTTACCTGTTCAAAGAGTTTCACATGTCAAAAGTGCCACTATGAACAAAAACCATCAGCTAAACTTTTAAAAGGTTGTTATTAACACAGTTAACAATAAGGTAAGTCATGTTAGCTTATTAATATTCAGGTTATATTTGCCTCACAGATTAACCTGTAGCATTTTACACTCTACTCTTTACTACTTATCACATTTATACAGCTGAGCAATTGAGGGTTAAGGGCTATGCTCAGGGGCCCAGAAGTGGCAGCTTGGTGGCCCTGGAGGATTTAAACTCATGACCTTCAGTTCGGTAGATCATCACCTTAACCATTGAGCTACCCCTTCTCCCCATGTTTCCATTTACCTGTTTACCCTTTAGGGAAACTCAGGTACCACCTTAATGGCTGTTCCATTACTGTCAATTTCAGTATAAATGTAACTAAAAAACAACAAGATATTTCGGTGACGATAAGTGTAAGCAACATGAATATATGATGTACATTAAATGTAATGCACGTCTGAGTCATGTGGGAAACCAACCATTTGCAAATCTTTTGTAGAATCATTCGGAAAAGAGACGTGATGAGACATTCGTGAAACGCCTCCTAGTTCAAAAAGTCCTCAACCACATTAACTGCTATGTAAAACTCATTTCAATTGGAAATGTAATAAAGGTTTTGTGAAATCCAGCCATTTCATATTAATGACCGAAAGACAGCAATCATGAAAAACATGAAATTATGGTAAAAGTAATGGCACCCTTTTAAAAAAAAGTGGACGGCTCTTGACATGTTAGACTATGGCTGTGCTGCATTTGCTGGAAGATTGAGCAACATTTTATTCATCATTTCCAGCTTTGCCTCAGCTGTGCCGTGAACGTGCTTGGTAACTTACAGGCGAATAACCTTAATTAACATACACGTGTTAGTGCAAAGACACAAACTGAAGTCTGAAATGAAGTCTGAGAAAAGTCTGTTATGAACTAATCAATATTTAACATTTCCTAACCCAACATGTGACTTTGAGCATCTGGAACTTGTCAACAGTTAGACTGTATCTCAGACATGCCAGGTGCTTCTCGTCTCTCTTCCTCACTGATTAGAGTTTATATCACGGCAGCTCTGCTCAGTTCCTGCATAAACACTGTGCAGCTTAATTCCTGTCCTAATCTGAAGCGTCTGAAGATCAGAGCCAGGTGTGTTTACACTTAACTATGCAGTGGAAAATCATCAGGATCTTTTGGAATGAGCCTCAGCACCTCTGCGTTATGTAGAGGAGGTTTATGAGACACAAACACACACACAGACACACACACAAGAGAGTTTTGCACACCATTAGTAAGTTTCACATCAAAACAGAGCTTGGTTCAGGACTGGTACAAGTGGCTGCCATCTGTTCCATGTGTGGGCATGTGGAGTGGGAGGAAGTGCCTTGTGAGACACACACACACACACACACACACACGGACAGGAAGGCAGAGGCAGAGACCCTCTTGATTCCCTCAAGCTCATTCATTCTTCCGTGTTCACCCACACTCAATGACTCACACACTCTTTTTGCTCAAAGCAGCTAATTGCTCCTGTCTCTCTCTCCATCTCTCTCTCTCTCCATCTTTCTGTCCTTCAGTTTAATTGACAGGAGAGGTCTTGTAGAACCAGATGCCCCTCAGCCAGCAGCTCAGTCAAATGGGACCAATGCGTGTCCTACAACTCAGCTCCAGAGTCACATGGTAAGATGTGTTTTTAAGACAAAAGTCAATAATTATTAAAGGAATCATTCATTTGCTTATTTAGTTTGGAACTGAAGCTTCTAATTTAGGTGAAACAGTGAAAGTCTTTCTCACCCAGAATCACCTGAAACCTTGGCCACATTTTATAGGCTTCGAATCACATTAACCAGCATTAATATAGCAAAAATAGCAGGGAGCATCTACAAATTCTGTGACGATCTGAGGAGCCCAAGCTTTTCAGAACAGATCCAGTGTTAAACTTTTAAACCACATGCTTATCTTCTCTTAAAGGGCAACATGGGTTTCTTGTCAAACATATTTCCTGATTTTCTTTCCTCTCCTTTCCAAGTGTCACCAAGATCAGTGCATCCAGAGCACCAAATTCGTTTTGCAGGCCGCCACCACGCCTCTTCTTCACGCCCAGCCGGTTCTGTTGAGCGGGGGCGCTGTCTTGCAGGTCAAACCGTCGATGGGTATGCCTTGCTCACTTCACCCTTCGCTGCCGTCCTCCACTACCAGTCTGGGTTGTGGGGGCGAGCTTTTGGCTTTACATGACCCCGAGAGCCTCTGCCACCACCACCACCAGCTCAGCCATGAGGCCTTTGCCAGCCCTGAGGAGATGCCCTCCCCGGCCATGGCGCTGCCCTGCGCCGCCCACCTGGCGCAGCTGTATGATCCGGCCAGCCAGGACTCACTGCACGAGGATTCAGTACGCGGCCTGGTGAAGCTCAGCTCTGTCTAACAACCCCCGGAAAGCGCAGAGCCAAAAGCCATAGTTTGATCTATATATAGGACGGTGAAATACTTCCAGTGACAGTTTACCTTTCAGCCACAACAGGATCTAACAGCCTCAAATGAAAAAAGGACCAAGAGCAGTCTTCCAGCTCGTCTGTGTGCTTACGCAGGAGAGCTGATCTATTAGCGCTCTCGCACTACGCCTCAAAATAAAATCTGTATTAAAGGACCAGACTAAAATCAAAAGATATCTTAGCAAGTGAAAATATCTCAGATAAAGTGGAAAAAAAACAATAAAACAAACCTGAGTAGAAAATCAGACAGCTTGAACAGATTACAAGCTTGAAATGAGATTCTTTTGGAAATTTTACTTGGCTGATTTATTTGTAGGATGAAGGAAAAATAATCTGATAATATAAAGACAAAGACAAGCTTTAAATTTAAACCAAAAAATAAAAAATGACTAGAAATATGTTTATGATGACAAATACATAGATATTGCTAATTTGTTTCCTAAAAACATTCTGTTCGATGGAACTATAAATGGATAAAAACTATGACAGGGTGCTGAATAATAAATGAAAAATCGTTCACACGAGTAAATTATCGTGGAAGAATAAATCAGCGTGTGCGGCTTCACACTTCGTCTCATCGTAGATTATTTTCCTCTAAAGACATTCCCTGTGTTTTTTATTCCTTTATTAGCAAAATGAACCTTTATTCAGGATATTTTCACGTGTTAAGATGTCATTTATGGAGTACATGTAGACAAAACTGACCTTTGTTCCCAAGAACGTGCTTCTTGTGTCAGCGAGAAACCGAGATGTCCCACTATTATGATATAGCACTTCATGATTTCTGGAAGAACTAGAATACATCGCTCTTCTTCACACGCAGGCTACGATTCGGACGACGGATGTTTTACGGCGTGGAACGCTACAGACGGTTGGTGTGTAAATGCAATCTCACTGCCTTTTTACATCTCTCTGGGCTTCTGCCGACAATATCGTTCTGGCAATACGGCAATATGACGGCGGGCTTATTAACATGGGTGAATATATTGCATCAGATCTTTTTGATATGTCTGAATCACACATTATGTTGATGTGATTTATGTGCCAAATATGACTTCAATGATTTCCCATTGTACAAGTGATAATCTTGTCAATAAATTTGCAAGTTTGTATGGAATATACACACGGATTGTGTGAGTCTCCGATAGGGGGTGGGGGATTTTTTTGAGGGGGCGTGGCAAAGATCCTGTTTACGCAATTTGTTTCATTTCAATTCATTTCATTTTCAAGACTTGATTTGAAATTTCAATTTGCTGCATCGTTTGTGACGTACATACGGAGGAAGCATCATGTTCTGCTACAAAAAATCAACACACAAATGTATCACATGCTCAAATATATACTGTCCTCTGTATAAAAGCCAAACACTACATTTCTAACGCAACACAAGTAAAATCATCATACAGCAGTTCCTCTATCGTTCCACAGCCTCCTCGACTCCGAATCGCGTCAATATCATCCTGTTCGATCCTTCTCCGTATTTCGCATCTGGAAATGAACCGTGCGGTGAAACAGACGTTTGTATTAATATGGCAAAATTTGAAATACGTTTGAAACAACAAAAGAATAAAAGGAGCTAAAAGCATGTTTTCATTTTAACTAGACTTTAGAATTGCTCTTGCTGGTATGTTCATTCTTTAACATGCTTTAATTCATTAATTATTAGAATTAATTGTAGTTTATTCACAATTTATTGCTATGCAATCTGAAAAAAAGCACTTTGAGCTACTACTACTACCAATAAATAATAATAATAATAATAAATATAGCTGCAAGCAGCGATGACGGGCCTTCGCACGTTTGTTCATCGCTATACGGTGCCTTCCAGAAAACAATGCACGGTGGGCAAGTGCATCAAGTGGGTAAATATCAGTGGACTATTTTATGTTGTTACTGACCCATTTGGGGACTGTAGGTAAATGAAACCCCACATTTTAGACAAACGGGGGCGCTAGTGAGCCACTTAAGAGACACACCTTTGTCTGACCTTTTTGTCCACACTTAACAGCCGACAAATGTGATGTATGTGTCAAATTTCAAGTTAATCTAAGCACGCCAAAAGACTTAAATATGCCTGAAAAAGAAAGTAAAGTTTGACACGTTACCATGAGAACAGTGTTTGAGATATCAAAAATCCGTTCGCAATTTCGCATCTGCAATATCTCTGCACCATGTTGGCCAAGTCTGGTCTCAATTGCATGAATCCCCTAGGAGGAGTATTTAAAAGTTTACTGCATGAAGCTGACAAAAAATCCACCTTTGTGACTGACACACTTCCTGGGGCCTGTTGGTGGCGCTATACCTGGGACTCACAATAAGCACATAGATGCGATCGGAATCCTTGGCCGAACATACACACCGCGTGTCATCACAATAAGACATTTTTTGCTTTAGATATTAGACACTTTCTGTTTCTCTGAATTCGCCATAACTTTGTCGCCTCGCCATGGCAGCACCGTTCGAGATATCAAAAATCCCTTCGCAATTTAGCAAGTGCAATGTCTTGGCATCATGTTCACCACTTTTGGTGTCAATCGCATGAATTCCCTAGGAGGAGTATTTAAAAGTTCACCACATGCAACTGTTGTGACTGACACACTTCCTGGCGCCTGTTGGTGGCGCTATGTCCGAGATTCACAATAAGCACATCGATGCGATCGGAATCCTTGGCCGAACATACACACCGCGTGTCATCCCAATAAGACATTTTTTGCTTTAGATATTAGACACTTCCTGTTTCTCTGAATTCGCCATAACTTTGTCGCCTCGCCATGGCAGCACCGTTCGAGATATCAAAAATCCCTTCGCAATTTAGCAAGTGCAATGTCTTGGCATCATGTTCACCACTTTTGGTGTCAATCGCATGAATTCCCTAGGAGGAGTATTTAAAAGTTCACCACATGCAACTGTTGTGACTGACACACTTCCTGGCGCCTGTTGGTGGCGCTATGTCCGAGATTCACAATAAGCACATCGATGCGATCGGAATCCTTGGCCGAACATACACACCGCGTGTCATCCCAATAAGACATTTTTTGCTTTAGATATTAGACACTTCCTGTTTCTCTGAATTCGCCATAACTTTGTCGCCTCGCCATGGCAGCACCGTTCGAGATATCAAAAATCCCTTCGCAATTTAGCAAGTGCAATGTCTTGGCATCATGTTCACAACGTTTGATGTCAATCGCATGAATTCCCTAGGAGGAGTATTTAAAAGTTCACCGCATGCACTTATAAAACAATCCAAAATGGCCGACTTCCTGTTGGGCGGAGCTCATAGTTTAGAGCGCGAAAGTTGTTCGGGTCGATGAGATCTATATGCGTACCAACTCTCGTACATGTGCGTACATAATTGCCCGATCTGTGCACCAATGTTTGTTTTTGCATTACAGGGGGCGCTACAGAGCCCCCCTGCCACGCCCGTATTCCAACCTTTGTCCAATCCTAGTGTCGCGCGACTCTGACGTGTGTGCCAAATTTCAAGAGTTTTCGAGCATGTTAAGGGACCCCAATTGGCCAATGTGTGGGGAAAAAAAAAAATAAAAAAAAAAATAAATAAAAAAATAAAAAAATAAAAAAATAATACTCCCGAGGAAAAACAATAGGGCTTTGCACCATTCGGTGCTCAGGCCCTAATAATAATAATAATAATAAATATAGCTGCAAGCAGCGATGACGGGCCTTCGCACATTTGTTCATCGCTATACGGTGCCTTCCAGAAAACAATGCACGGTGGGCAAGTGCATCAAGTGGGTAAATATCAGTGGACTATTTTATGTTGTTACTGACCCATTTGGGGACTGTAGGTAAATGAAACCCCACATTATAGAGAAATGGGGGCGCTAGTGAGCCACTTAAGAGACACACCTTTGTCTGACCTTTTTGTCCACACTTAACAGCCGACAAATGTGATGTATGTGTCAAATTTCAAGTTAATACAAGCACGCCAAAAGCCTTAAATATGCCTGAAATAAAAGTAAACTTTGACACGATGCCATGGCAACAGTGTTTGAGATATCAAAAATCCGTTCGCAATTTCGTATCTGCAATATCTCTGCGTCATGGTGGCCAAGTCTGGTCTCAATTGCATGAATCCCCTAGGAGGAGTATTTAAAAGTTTACCGCATGAAGCTGACAAAAAATCCACCTTTGTGACTGACACACTTCCTGGGGCCTGTTGGTGGCGCTATACCTGGGACTCACAATAAGCACATAGATGCGATCGGAATCCTTGGCCGAACATACACACCGCGTGTCATCACAATAAGACATTTTTTGCTTTAGATATTAGACACTTTCTGTTTCTCTGAATTCGCCATAACTTTGTCGCCTCGCCATGGCAGCACCGTTCGAGATATCAAAAATCCCTTAGCAATTTAGCAAGTGCAATGTCTCGGCATCATGTTCACCACGTTTGATGTCAATTGCATGAATTCCCTAGGAGGAGTATTTGAAAGTCCATTGCATGCAACTGTGAAAAAATCCACCTTTGTGACTGACACACTTCCTGGTGCCTGTTGGTGGCGCTATGTCCGAGATTCACAACAGGCACATCGATGCGATTGGAATCCTTGGCCGAACATAAACACCGCGTGTCTTCCCAATAAGACATTTTTTGCTTTAGATATTAGACACTTCCTGTTTCTCTGAATTCGCCATAACTTAGTCGCCTCGCCATGGCAGCACCGTTCGAGATATCAAAAATCCCTTCGCAATTTAGCAAGTGCAATGTCTCGGCATCATGTTCACCACTTTTGGTGCAACTGTTGTGACTGACACACTTCCTGGGGCCTGTTGGTGGCGCTATGTCCGAGATTCACAATAAGCACATCGATGCGATCGGAATCCTTGGCCGAACATACACACCGCGTGTCATCCCAATAAGACATTTTTTGCTTTAGATATTAGACACTTCCTGTTTCTCTGAATTCGCCATAATTTTGTCGCCTCGCCATGGCAGCACCGTTCGAGATATCAAAAATCCCTTCGCAATTTAGCAAGTGCAATGTCTTGGCATCATGTTCACAACGTTTGATGTCAATCGCATGAATTCCCTAGGAGGAGTATTTAAAAGTTCACCGCATGCACTTATAAAACAATCCAAAATGGCCGACTTCCTGTTGGGCGGAGCTCATAGTTTAGAGCGCGAAAGTTGTTCGTGATGTCAATCTAATTCTAGATTAATTCACGGCACTATAAATCAATGCACTCGTTGCGACTCTAGTTAGCGGAGTGTTCGCGTAGATTTATGGTACCACTCTACATGTAAATTCCGTCTTGACAATGTTTGTTTTTGCATTACAGGGGGCGCTACAGAGCCCCCCTGCCACGCCCGTATTCCAACCTTTGTCCAATCCTAGTGTCGCGCGACTCTGACGTGTGTGCCAAATTTCAAGAGTTTTCGAGCATGTTAAGGGACCCCAATTGGCCAATGTGTGGGAAAAAAAAAAAAAAAAAAAAACAAAAACAAAAAAAAAAAAAAAAAAATAATAACTCCCGAGGAAAAACAATAGGGCTTTCGCACCATTCGGTGCTCAGGCCCTAATAATAATAATAAAAAAAGATATTACACATGACACACTTGAAAAATGTTCACAAAACTCCCCGAAAAAATCAGCACAATGTGCAAGGTCTAAAACACAACAGATTTCTCTCTGTTTTCTGACTTTGGTATCGTCCAGCGTGAAAATTGATATAACCCAGTCATGCTTTAAAAATTACAGTGGACTCCACTAGAGACAATGCTGAGATGTTTATTTTTAAAAAGTTGAGAATAAAAATTTTGAATAAATCCACTCTGATACAAACATGTCTGATTCATCTGTGATTTCCATCAATCAGACGGATCGTTGAAACGGCCTGTAAATAGCACTGATAATCTCTAATATATAACGCGTCATGACACGTGCAGTGGAATAGTTATATTGAGATACAGAGAGATCTATGGATTCGATATCGACATCTCTCCATGGATTACTTAAATTGGTTGGCACAAGTGTCCATTGAATGTAACTCCCACTGGAGTAATTAGTATTAAAAAAACCAAACAACAAGATGTAATTATCCACTTTCAAAGTCAACTAAAAAACTTAACCATGAGAAGAAGTCAAATTTGAGGGACTTACTCAATTATAATGTTTTTTTTTTTTTTGAAAAAAGATTCACAACAGGCACATCGATGCGATTGGAATCCTTGGCCGAACATAAACACCGCGTGTCTTCCCAATAAGACATTTTTTGCTTTAGATATTAGACACTTCCTGTTTCTCTGAATTCGCCATAACTTAGTCGCCTCGCCATGGCAGCACCGTTCGAGATATCAAAAATCCCTTCGCAATTTAGCAAGTGCAATGTCTCGGCATCATGTTCACCACTTTTGGTGTCAATCGCATGAATCCTCTAGGAGGAGTATTTAAAAGTTCATTGCATGCAACTGTGAAAAAATCCACCTTTGTGACTGACACACTTCCTGGGGCCTGTTGGTGGCGCTATACCCGGGACTCACAATAAGCACATCGATGCGATCGGAATCCTTGGCCGAACATACACACCGCGTGTCATCACAATAAGACATTTTTTGCTTTAGATATTAGACACTTTCTGTTTCTCTGAATTCGCCATAATTTTGTCGCCTCGCCATGGCAGCACCGTTCGAGATATCAAAAATCCCTTCGCAATTTAGCAAGTGCAATGTCTCGGTATCATGTTCACCACTTTTGGTGTCAATCGCATGAATTCCCTAGGAGGAGTATTTAAAAGTTCACCACATGCAACTGTTGTGACTGACACACTTCCTGGCGCCTGTTGGTGGCGCTATGTCCGAGATTCACAATAGGCACATCGATGCGATCGGAATCCTTGGCCGAACATACACACCGCGTGTCATCCCAATAAGACATTTTTTGCTTTAGATATTAGACACTTCCTGTTTCTCTGAATTCGCCATAATTTTGTCGCCTCGCCATGGCAGCACCGTTCGAGATATCAAAAATCCCTTCGCAATTTAGCAAGTGCAATGTCTTGGCATCATGTTCACAACGTTTGATGTCAATCGCATGAATTCCCTAGGAGGAGTATTTAAAAGTTCACCGCATGCACTTATAAAACAATCCAAAATGGCCGACTTCCTGTTGGGCGGAGCTCATAGTTTAGAGCGCGAAAGTTGTTCGGGTCGATGAGATCTATATGCGTACCAACTCTCGTACATGTGCGTACATAATTGCCCGATCTGTGCACCAATGTTTGTTTTTGCATTACAGGGGGCGCTACAGAGCCCCCCTGCCACGCCCGTATTCCAACCTTTGTCCAATCCTAGTGTCGCGCGACTCTGACGTGTGTGCCAAATTTCAAGAGTTTTCGAGCATGTTAAGGGACCCCAATTGGCCAATGTGTGGGAAAAAAAAAAAAAAAAAAAAAAAAAAAAAAAAAAAAAAAAAAAAAAATAATAATACTCCCGAGGAAAAACAATAGGGCTTCGCACCATTCGGTGCTCAGGCCCTAATAATAATAATAAAAACAAGATTTACACATACACACTGAAAAAGTGTCACAATACCCCCGGAAAAAGTTCAGCACAAATTACAAAGGCTAAAACACAACAGATTTCTCTCTCTGTTTTCTCTGTGTTTGTATCTCCAGCCGTGAAAACTTCATTTACTAACCAGTTCACTGCTAAAATTACAGTGGACTCCACTGAGAAAATTTGCTGAGATGTTTTTTTTCTAACAGAAGTTGAGAAATAAAAAATTTTGAATTAAAAATCCACTCTGTATACAAACATGTCTGGAATTCATCCTGTGTTTCCATCAATCAGACGGGAATCGGGTTGAAACGTGCCTCATGTACGTACGACTGGATAATCTCTAATCCTGATACGGCGTCATGAACAGCTGAGTGGAGATGAGCTTATAATTAGAGGAGACAGATGAGATGCTAATGGATTCGATATCGACATCTTCACCAAGGATATTTACTTAAATTGGTTTTGCACAAGTGTCCATTAATGTTAACTCACACACTGGAGTTTAAATTATGTACTTAAAAAAAACAAACAAACAAGATGTAATTATCCATTTATCCCAAAGGTATCAAATAAAAAACCTTAACCATTGAGAAGAAAAGTCAAAAATTTGAGGAGACTTTACTCAAATGTTTATTAATGTTTTTTTTTTTTTTTAGAAAGAAAGACAGAAATGCTATACATGTGGAAACTGAATAGATATTTTGGTCAGCAGAATACAGAAAAAGATCATCGAGTCTGTTAACATGCATTATTAATTATTACCCTGGATTTACATGCCATAGTACAATGTTTCCAAACATAAAGCCTACATGGTTAGGAATCTTTCCTACTTCAAGGACACTTTGTCTGAAATACCAGAACCCGTATTCATAAGGAGCTAAGAATGAACTCCGAGAGCTCCTAATTTAGCTTAAACATTTCTAACTAGGAGTTTTATCTTCAGAGTGATTCAGGACTGAACTCAGAGCAACTCTGTACAAGGAAAATACAACAACTTTTATCTTAGAGAGGAGGCGGGGCTTAACCTGTTACTAGGTGACATTGTTTTGAAGACTTATATCGTGTAGGGATTACGTTCGTGACCGATCATATTAGAGATGCGCTAACATCCGTATGTTAGAAACGTAATAAACGTAAATGTGAACATCTCTGACAAAAAAAAATAATTTATTTATATATATTTTTACCCATGTCATTTCTGTGCTGTGTTGGAGATGTTACCTCTAATATGATTGGTCACAAAAATAATCCCTTAATCATCTTAAAAGTCCTCCTCACAACTCCTAACACTTTTTGAGCTTATAAGCCTTTTTAAGTGTTAAGATGCTTTGTGAATAACTTTTATCTTTACTAGGATCTTCTCTTTCATTTTAAGGGGAAAAGCTCACATTTCTAAGAATTTTCAAGGAATTACATCACTAGGAGAAACTCTTTATACTAAGAATTTTCATGAAACAGAGCCCTGGTCTGAGCTTTAATGAAGTGTTTTAACAGAAATGTGCAGAGACTTACAGGCTGCTGATGACTTGCATAGAAATCTGTCTCGAGCATCTGTCTGAACATCTGGATGGACATTAAACTAGATGTCTTCTAATTAAGCATTCAGACTCAAAAATGAGAGTTTTTTCTTTCTCTTAAACATTTTCTTAACTCATTCCTAACTCTGAAAGCCTCCAAAATATGAAACTTGGTCCTTCGTTAGTGCAAAAAATATAATAGGATGATATGACAATGGCAGGCATATAATTGCCTGAAGATTCTTGGTTCAAATAAAAGAGCCTGCTTGCACAACTATGCTTTCGGAGTTAAACATGTGTATAAATTACACGGCTGGTCGTCGGAGCCTGAGGCAGCCTCGGCGTGATTTTTTTAACACTTCTTGGTTTGTTTACTTTTCTTAAATTACTTGTAGCAGATTTTATTTTCCCTGCTCTAGATATTCCGACTTGATATTCCGTATTTCATATCACATCCTTAGGCGATGTTTTACACAAGCCTGTATTTCATACATCAGTCGATATAAATGCAGTTATTCGTGTGGTCATCTTGTGTATTACACGTCTTTCTCTTCTAGCAAAATGTTATCAATATTCGAGTTGTCATTTTTCTTTTCTTTTTCTTTTTTGTTTTAAATGAGAGGAGAAGGCTGATTAGACCATGAATTCAATTATCTGTCTATCCATGGACTCACATCATCAGAGAAAAAAAAGAACAACCAGAATAGACATAATCCTCTCCAGAGCCACGGCACTGATGAATAAGGGAAGCTTGTAACCAGCTAAATTGTCGCACATACGCTACATTACATACGCTACCGTTCGAAGTTTGCGATCGCTTGGCAATTTTCTTGTTTTGCAAAGAAAACATAAAAAGAATCAGATGTTTTTTAAAGAACAATCTACATTGTGACAAAGACCAACTGTCAGTAACCATCAGTCCTCTGTTGAAGTCTTATGTTATGTTTGCTGATCCAAGTTAATTGGTTTTTAAGGCTAATTCATTATAAGAAAACCTTTTTGTAATTGTGCTAGCAATTTAAAAAAAAAAAAAAAACCTGGCCAGAAAGAAAGAACAAAATCCTATACACAATCTCAGCTGTTATTTGTCAAAGCGTATTAGGTGCTAAAGTGGTTACATGTTCAATCATACAGCCAAAGCCGTGATCTCGTGCTTTAGATCAGTAGTAGCTCATGAGAGGAGGGAGGGTTTGTGCACACATTACGTCATCAGATTTGCAAAGCTAAATGTCTTTATTCAAAGCTGCTGCGTTCGGATGGGGCTTCAGTTACCATATCTTAACATCCTGAAGCTGCAGGTCCCCAGTGATCTCCAGCTCGTCCACACGGCTCAGGTCCTGCACGCGGTGCTTGTAGGTCAGCTGATGAGCGCCGTTCACGGCCACCTTGAACTGCTGAGCCTCGCATAGGATTATCATCTGGGGCACAGAGATACACAGCAGACTCAAAGGTCAATCAGAGCAACAAGAAGGATTTCTGGCTAAAATTCACCTCTTCTTCTCTTACATAAATAAATAAATGAATAAATAAATAAAGGTAGTCATCTTTTCGTCTTTCTTTAGTTTTATACAGTGTCTATGGAAGGAATCTTTTCTACAACACACACACTCTCATACACACCTCACACACAAACACTCACGCACACACCTACTCACTCTCACACACACTCGCTCACGCACACACACACACACACACACCCACCAACACCCACTCACTCTCCCACCCCCCCTCACTCTCACACACACAAACACCCACTCACTCTCACACCCCCCCTCACTCACACACACACACACACACACACAAATCTACATAGACTTGCTTTAAACAAAATCAGTACAATCCAATATCTTTTTTTTTTTTTTTTGGAAAAATATCAGCAACAGTGTATTTAGTGTGTTTATAGATTTACAATTAAAGAGGCTTTATATCCAAATCCACATGCTTCCAACTTTCCAGGAATTCAAAATATTAGTGGGATGTCCAGTAGAAAAGTAACAATAAAAATATATAATAATCATCATCATCCAGATGGTTCAGTGAAATTATGTTCATGTCATTCTCTGTCCTAAACCACTCCCGATTGAAGACACTCAAGAACTTGAAATACATTTCTGAGAAGAAGCTTAAAGACAAAATATTAAATAATAAACATGGTTTTAGCTGATTGACTACATCTGACATAAAGGGGATGTGACATCAATTGTTCTGTCAGCTGTTCCATCTGGATTTTCATTTCTTTTCTAACATCGTCTCCAAATAACAAATGGTAAGAAGGACGTGCGATTTCAGCACGAGGATCGGATCAGAATTGACCCGACAACCAATCGCTGGATTATTCTTGTGTGAAGCACAGCACCAAATCCTGCAGTGATGTTATAAATCTTCAGCCTGGATAGATACAGTGCAGAGTGCAGAGCTATTCAATTAGTTTGTCATGGGGCCAGTTCATGAAAAGCATCCCAAATGAGGGGCCGGAGAGATCAGGCTTACAATATGAGCGATGTCACAACAACAAAATAGGAGATGTATATTGTATGCATCATATGTACGTATCTTTTGACAACCGTCTCAATATTTGGCCGACGCAGTGAAATCGTGTGTATAAGCCATCTTTTCAATACACATACAGTGGTGAAGGAGCTAAGCTGTGAGGGATGTGTGATTACTCGTTTGACATTCATGTGTGACCATGACGATTTCCACGTGTACGTAGAGCTAGGGTAGTAAAGTAGGATTCATTTTGTTTCACCGAATTTCCCGATTTATTTTTTTGTAAAAAAAAAAAAAAAGGAGGAAATGAACAGAAGAAATGATACTAATAAAAGTTCTCATCTGTCATTGTCATGTCAGTCATTGAGTCTCACAGGAAAGGCTGTTTACGTCACTCTCCTACCGTCACGTGTCTCCTGCTCTGCGCTGCGATTGTGGCTCCGGCTGAACAGATCGGACGCGTGTCCCTTCATAACTGTAGGGTCTGTTATCCGACTGAACTACATTTAGAGACATCTAGAGATGTCTTTATCACACTAGGCTACTTGGAGGGCCAGAACAAATGACAGAGTAACTCATTTTACAGTATTACAGTAACGAGTGCTACCTTTCTCATAAAATGTAACATTAGAAGCTGTAATTAGAAGCTAATGAACTGGATAATTAACTCACACCTAATAAAACACTACTTAGGACGAACAGTAGGTGTGACAGGATGCAGGATCTGGAGCTGCATGAGTAAGATTCCAAAGACATGATGCCATGCTGCCAGCTTAAAGCGACTGATAAATGTCGATAGATTGTGTATCTTTCCTTTATTTTCATGCAAGTTTTCCTGCACATTTTCAAATAAAAAGTATATGCAGTATTTTCCAACTCGAGATATTCATTTATATGATCAATATTTAGTGCAGCTGCAGAAAAACCCCAGACTTCATGTTCATTCATCTCACGGTGCAGTCAAATTAATGGTTACATGATTAAATACCCTGTTGACCGGCTAGAAAAAAAAAAAAGATTCTCATCTATTTCCGGCTACGTCCTGGACAGAACGATGATCTGGCGCGTGGGAGTATATAAACGCTGAGGTTAAATCAGCACAATCATCAATCACGCTAATGATTATAAGATTAAACACACTGCTGACCACTAAACAGAAATGATAGCTTTGACGGTGTGATCATCTGGACTGCGACACAGTGAATTCGGCTCAGTGCTTAACTTTCTGTACTAGTGTACCAGAAGGCTATAAGTTCAATTCTTAGAACTAGTGAAGAACCACGTTTGGCTCTTTAGCCAGTTGAAATCTTATTTAAATCCATTTTCTGGCTCGGTTGCTTTAGCTGTTATTACAGTTGATAGCATAATTTTACACACAAATTTACGGCAATAAAAACACTTTACATACAGATATAATGAATGTTCGATCTTACGATGGATAATAGCGATACAACAAAATATTTTACATTTCGCGTGGCAGGTAAGCGTATGTGCTATGATACTTTGAGCTCGCGCCTTGCAAGCATTTTTTTCGGTGTTTTTTTTGCTCCTTTATCTTCGCCATCCTCATTAAATAATTACCAAATTACAGTATACTACCCCATACTGATCACCATTCTTTAAGACTCCTGGTTTGGCTAGGACATGGTGTGACTTGTGATATTTTCTAGCTACGATGCATCTCCTTCGTACCTCGGAGACTAGATGTAATAGGTTTTAAAATTGTGAATGTTCCTAAAATATTGAAGTAATAAAATTGGTCATTCACATTCTTCATTTTCATATTGGGAGTTCAAGAGTTTGAATCTGCTTTACTGAAGGTGATATAAGTATCGCTCTGACTAACTTCCTGTTGTTTTTGTCTGTTTGTGGTTTTGTTGTTGTCATATAGGATCACATATATATATATATATAATGTTGTGTTCAATACCTCAAAATATTCTCCTGGAGTGAAGGGAAAGCTTGGCAGGGTGTTCTCTTCTGGACCCCAGCACTCAGACAGGTAAGAGTTACGAATAAACAGACCAGATTTGAGGCGAGGGTTTAAGTGCAGCGCGATGTCTGTCGAGTTCCCAACACGCAGGTTCACATTGAAGCTGCAGCCCAAACCACAAACCCCAAAATATCACAAAACAAAACATTTCTTCACCATCTGCACAGAAAAAGATTTACCTGCCATACTGAATAACAACTTTACTTATTATACAAATAGAAATATACTGTACAATATGAAAAGACCAACATTGTTATACTGATATCATTTTATACATTCTGCATTAATAAATTAATAATAATAATAATAATAATAATAATAATAAGCTGGAGAGGGAACTAGAGTAAAATTATAATAAATGGAGTTATAGTTATTTTTTTTTGTCTTTTTTTTTTTTATCAAAAACTAAATCACCTAAAACTAAAACATTTAACATTATCTCCAAACCTGTGAGCATAGTTAACGATGTGACCCTTGACTGTGATGGTGTGTCCTGGACTCAAGCCCTTTATTAGCTTTCTCTTAAAAGGAAGACTCTGGAAACACAGACACACACACACACACACACACACACACACAGAGAAATACCTTACAGACTGAAGAGTAACTAATCAGAATTGTTATATATGAGTATCATTAATCCATGATCAAATGGCTGGTGAATTAATTGGCACTCAGTGTGCGTGTGCGTGCATGGGGCAATCGGTGTGTGTGTGTGCTGCACTTGCACTGTGCCTGTTGAGCTATGTCTCTCTTCATGGTCATGTACTACAGTATGAGTATGAACAGAGCTGATATAAACATATTATTGAAATTTTCACCCGATTTATTTTACAAAATAAAAAAAGAATACACGTGGTATACAGAGGTAAATCTTTTCAGTGGCTCGCATCTTCCATCATTCCTGCCTTCTAGCCTTCCTCCTCCACCCTCCCTTCTTCCTTCAACCTGTCCCTGTTGCTCCTTCTTTACTTCCTTAGTTTTCTTTCCTTCTTCTATCCAAATTTCTCTCTCACCCACCATCATTTCATCCTGTGTTCAATTTATCTAGTGTCTAAAACACTCCCTTTCTTCTTTCTTTCCTTCCTGTGCTTGGTTTATCTATTGCCTTTCTAACACTCCTCCTTTCATTCTTTCTTCCATCCTTCAACTTTTCTTTCATTGTTTCCATTTTATCAAGTAAATTATCTTTAAACTCTAGAGATTTGTGTGTGAAATTCTCAGGAGATCAGTAGTATCTGAAATTGGGTGAAATGGGATTTTATTGCACTTTCAGATCAATTAACGTATATGGATAAAAAAAATTACAGGAAATAATCACGTTTTTTTTCTGAAACAAAAAATACATTTAAAACAAAGTTATAACCAATTGCAATAAACATGTTAGTTACTCACCATATCACCGGAGTCATCTAGTACAGCCTGAGGGAAGGACAAGAGGATGGACTGTGTGTAAAAAAGTGTCTGTTTCTGACACATTATTCAGAAAGCGTGTATTTAATAATGTAATTTAATATCTTAATAATTTCTTTTTCACACTTAACCCCAGTCTGACACACATAACCCTGCTCTTATGCACTGAACTCTGATGTACACACTGAACCCTGCTCTCGCGTATTGAGCCCAGCTCTTGCATACACACTGAACCCCGCTCTTGCGTACTGACCCCTGCTCTTGCGTACAGACCCCCTGCTCTTGCGCACTGAGCCCCGCTCTCGCGCGCTGTGCCCCGCTCTCACACACTGTGCCCCGCTCTCACACACTGTGCCCCGCTCTCACACACTGTGCCCCGCTCTCATACACTGTGCCCCGCTCTCACACACTAAAGCTTAATTGCTGACACAATTAACCCTGCTGTTAAATACGTAACCCTGCTCTTATATACTTAACCCGCTATTACAACTTAACCCTGCTCAGACACACTTAACTTTACTTTTATGCACTTAACCCTGCTGACACACTTGACCCTGCTTGTACAGAAAATTTCTCCTAAACTCCTGCCTGATTCTGAGTCTGAATCAGGAAGCACTTGTAGAATACATTGTTCTGTGACTCACATCTAAGCAAAGAATATTAGAGAAACACAACACAAGGGTACTTACTAATGATTGTGTACTGATCTCATTCCTGGCTGATGAAGAATATACAGCACTCTTTGAACACAAACAAAGACAAAGACAAATAATATAATAAATATGACTTCTGTTTTGTACTTATAGCTCCATGCTATACAAGTAATAGCTAACTGCAGAATGTCCATGAGTAGAAGCAGCATTATGATGTCAGGAGCTCACTGTGCTGGGAATGAATCCGATCGCCTGGATCTGAACCTTCCCAGATACAGACATTGTGTCCACCCTGGCCAGATCCATTCTGTGCTTGTACTCTAGCACATGAGCACCATTTACTGCCACCTGGAGGTAAGTACCGAAGACACCACAAACACTTAGTAGGTGCACAAATCCCTATAAATAGTTTTACCTGGAGATATATGATTTATTTATGTGATTACTGAGAAGATCTCAGATTAAAATCCAGCATTAAATGACATTCTGTCTGAATCAATCATCCAACCCTTTAAAAAATGACATGACCTAGATAAAATCCTCAGTAAAATTAATTAAGCCAGCTCAAGAAGTGCTTAAGAATTTTATAACAATTAATCTCCATCCTCACCTTGTACAAATCTTTCTCCACCAGTATGATGATCTCGAAATCTGCCCCCTTTCTGAAAGGCATGAGATAGTGGATCTCTTCTTTACCCCAGTACTCGAGTTGCAGGGTGTTGCACACGATTTGGTTCTTTTTAAAGCGTGGGTTAAAGTGGAACGCAACGTCTGCTCTGGGTTTAGTACTGCTGCCGCACATGAAGTCCACCTGAAACCTGCAATAACATTTCACACAATCCTTTTGGGATTCATTCTGACAGAGATGCAGCAGGATTCAGCTCTCTAATATAAAGCCAGCAATGCAGTCGCACTTCCTTTATTCTGTCCAGCTGTCTCACTGCTTCGCCTATACGTTTACATGACATTTACGGCATTTAGCAGACGCCCTTATCCAGAGTGACTTACATTTTTTGCAGTTTATACAACTGAGCAATCGAGGGTTAAAGGTGAGGTGCACAATGTTGGGGAGACTAACAAAACAAACGTATAGCCAATGAGCAGAAAGGGGCGTGTCTTGTCAGTATGTGGCGGAGAGAGTGTTCAGTGCGCATGTCTGACATTAGCAGAAAGCAATTGAAAGATCGACATGGCGGATACCTGCAGTTACCTCTGCCTCGGGTTCTAGGTGTTGAACGTCGTCTTCCACGTGAAACGGAGCTAAACCTTTCATGATACAACACACAGTACTACAAAAACACATTTGTATTACCATAGGATTACTCATTGAGTTCATTTCCTGATAAAAATATTTCCTCGGCCAGCTGCCCCAGCAGGTTCTGCCATAATAGTTGCCTGGGTTACATATGTACGTGTGGGGTGGAGCTATGAAAACAGGGGTGACACCCATTTGGGTTAGGGGTGTGTTTGTTTTGGTGATTTCAAATGTCAACACTGGCTTTTAGAGATTGTGCACCCCACCTTTAAGGGCCTTGCTCAGGGGCTCAGCAGTGGCACCTGTGATTCGAACTCATGACCTTCTGATCAGTAGTCCAACACCTTAACCACTATACAGTATGTATATATATATATATATATATATATATATATATATATATATATATGTGTATATATATATATATATATATATATATATATATATATACACATAAATATGATGATCCAGGAACTGATTATAATGTCAACACAAACTATCACTCACCTGTCTGCATCTCCTGGGACAGAGCCTTGGATAACAACCATCTCACCTGGATGGAGGCCTCCCAGGATGGTTAATGTTAATGGGATGGACTGAAAAAAATCACACATTTTTACATCAGTATGCTATATAACCACATTTTATTAATTTCTCTATCATGAATTACACGATGATCGCTTTTTTTTTTACTTATCCATGAGTTTTATTACAGTCATTAAAGTTACGTGTAAGTTTGTTGACATAAATGATTCACAAAACAAACAGCCTTGAAACCAGACATATAACCGTTATAACCTGTTAAAACCCTGTCATAATGGTCAAGCTTAATTATTAATTTATTTAACTACATATATATATTATTTAGTTATGACAGAAATGAACATATTTCCCTCACCGGCTTGAGAACAGTCTGCTTTGGGCTGTTTACCGACATTTCGACGACACAGTTTCTGTTCCTGCTGCCCTCTGGGCCACTCCCAAATCTATCTGTTCCTCCCTGTAAATGTACACTATGTAGGCTGCGAAATAAATGCTCTCGCGCTATGTAACGTCCCCTTAAGTTTGCCGTTTGAGACGCAGCAGTAGACTTTAAACCGTCACTTCCTAGTTCTTCTGGCGCAACCATTGGGAATACGTCGACGTGTTGACGTCACTTGTTTACTGCGTTCAAAGGTGCATCATGCTTCTTAACCTTTGGATTTATTCATTAACTTAGAACTTTTTTTTGATACTAGAAGGTGTTTATAAATAAATATTTTCTTTAATTTTTTTTTAAAAATGTATGGATATGTGGGGGAAAAATGGATATGCAGACACTTACATTTCTGGCTTTAATTACAAATAAAATCAAGTAACATCAAACTGAATAAATTATAATAAAGATGCATGTCAATTAGTTTAAATACAACAAAAACAGGCATTTTATACTGAAAACTGCAGGTTCAAACAATGTTTACATTTATTTATTCATTATTAATACAGAAATGTATTATTAAATGCATTGAATGTATATGTTATAATCAGTATTGTAATGTAACGGAGTAAATACTTCGTTACTGTACTTAAGTAGAAATTTCACGTATCTGTACTTTACATCGTTATTTAAATATGTCAACTTTCACTTTTACTCCACTACATTTCCTAGATAAAATGTATACTTTTACTCCGATATATTACCACTAAGCATCTTCGTTACTTGTTACTACAAAACAAAAATCAGAAGAAATGTGTGCGACTGCAATAAGGGAGGTTTGGCGAATCACTGCTCCTAGATTGCATTGCGCATGTCCGCACGCTCTACGGAGAAGCACAGGCACGCGCAGTCAGAGCTGGAGGCATTTATCTATAACGTTAATCGGCCGAAAGCCGCCAAGACAGCAACCAAAAGCAGTGAAATTTCACTATTATTATTACGAGTTGATAGCACAAACAAACTATTAATGCAAACAATCCATTCAATATTAAATAAAAATAACATTTATTGATCTGGTCTTTGTCTTGTGAATATTTATTTTATTAATGACTGCATTCATTGGACACACTGTTTGTAGAGAATGCACACATACATGAACTGATTTGATTCAAGACTGGCATCATTACATCATGCATAAAATTTTGGTGTCCACTTTTGCCATTAAATAATACCACAACTAGCCATATAATATATAATATAAAACTCTTCTTCTTTTAAATTCTCACTGAGGGCTAAACCCCCCTAAAGATGAAATCCTAGAACCGCCCCTGCTCTTATGCCTACCGAAAATCACTGAAATTTTACTTTTACTTCAAATACTTAAGTACATTAAATATCAGAACATTTCTTTTGATACTTAAGTACAGTAAATATCAGATACTTTAAGACTTTTACTTGAGTAATATTCTAAAAGGTAACTTTCACTTCTACCAAAGTCTTTTTCTAGTAGGATACTTGTACTTTTACTCAAGTATTAGTATTGCTTTCTAGTACTTTATACAACACTGGTTATAATATATATATATATATATATATATTGTATTATATATATATATGTATATATATACATATATATGTATATATGTATGTATATATATATATATGTGTGTGTGTGTGTGTGTGTGTGTGTGTGTGTGTGTGTGTGTGTGTGTGTGTATAATACAAAAAAAACGATTAAATAAACCAATACATTAAAACTGTATTTAATACATAACGTATATAATTAAATGTTATTTCTTGTCTTTTGTCTAATAAAATACATTTTATAATAACATTAAATAGTGATGTCATGTAAAGTAATGTCTTTAAAATAAAAAGAAGAGAATCAGCACTTTTCACAAAGTATCTTAGGGATGTAGTCTGAATGACTTTAAAGCCTTGACACCTTGGATGATTGTGAATAAAAACATTATCACTTATACATTCAGTCAAAAGTCAGTACATAAACGAGCATGACTCTTTGAACAGAAATATCAAACGTTACAGAAAAAAAATGCTTTAGTAAATAATGTAATAAATTACATAATGAAAAACATTTCAGATAAAAACAAAGTCTATAACAAAATGTAGCAGATTCTTCAAGATGTCCAGTAAAATTTACTTTATTTACCTTATTATTCCAATAAAATAATAATAATGTATTATAATAAGTTCCTTATAATACTGCACAAGGTGTACACACAATAAACACGAGTATGTTAAAGTAAAATGCATAATAAATTCATGATAGTATGTTTATTAAATATGATGTTCATGTCCGAAAAACTTGTTTTTATACACAGGTAGATGACGTAAGCTGTTAGCGACAGCCAATAAGCAAAAAGCTAAAAATGTCACGTGGTTAACCAGGAAGTAAGAAATTAAACAGCCTGGTGCTGTAAACATTTGTACTGTTGTTGCTCTGCTGACTCAGTTCTGCGTTATACAGGAAGTTGTGACAATGAACTCTAATGTCGGCTTGTTTCTTTTGTCATGTATTCTCTTATGTGGAGCAGAAATGTACGTTGTGGATGATAGGGTCGGGATGGGGAGACGGTTTGATGGTATAGGAGGATTAAGTGGAGGAGGGGTAGGTTACCTGTGTACATCTATCTGTTTGCTGCTCTACCTTATGCTTCTTACATGACATAACGTCAGTGGCATTAAGCATAAAAATGATATCATTTTATTTAATAAAAAATATTGAATATTTTTTCTTTTAGGCTACCTCGAGACTTTTAATTAACTATAAAGAACCGTATAGGAGTCAAATATTGGATTATTTATTTAAGGTAGGTTTTTGCACTACTGTTTATTTGCTTAAGTAATCCTATATATAAATATTAGAACAATAATAGTATTAGATGTAAATCAGCTCGAAATGACTTGAGATCAGTTTAGTTTAACATTAAACACTACATTGAGTTCTCTTTCTCTTAAGACATGAACATCAAACATACTCACTGCAGCATGTCACTTTTATTTCTCAACCAACTTTCTATGAAAAATCTCACATTATAAAAAAAAAAAAAAACACTTATTGTTGTACCAGACTCTATGAAAGTATGAAAAAGCAATAAGACAATGTAAAGCATGTACAGCTGATGCTGAATGTTGTAAAATTATTTGCAAATGAAAAAGTTTAATTAAGCTCCTGTTTTTCCTTCTAGCCTAATTTTGGAGCTTCACTGCACATACTTAAAGTGGAAATAGGAGGTGATTCTCAAACGACAGGTAAAAAAAAAATCATCTGGTAATTCTGTGTGTGTCAAAAAGTTCTAAAAGCTGGCATTGTGATTTGCAGGTTTCATGTAACATTGAGCTTTGCTTTGTCTATGAACTTCTGCTGTCATATGATTTTTACTCCTGAAGTCACACGGCTGTCAGGCTGATGGGGAAACTGTTACTGTTGACACAGTAACGTTTCCTACAGTGTTGACAGGGTGTGTCTCTGATGATACATTTTACTGGAATTAAAATCAAACTGCCTCTTAATTATTTTACATCCAGGCTTTAATACAGGCTACATGAGGATACAACAGGGAACATATAGAGTACAGAAATAAGCTGCAAGAGTATCTTAAGATGGCTGTGTTGAGTATATAGGGGAGATATTCCAGTAAAACCGATACATTACTACTCACATAAATATGCAGTTTTTTTAATCTAGGTCTGGTGATGGAAAAAGCACATGATAATTCAACCCAGTATTCTTTATCAGTAGACATTGTCACAAAGCAGTTTAACAGAAATCTGGATGTTGACTTAGATTCCTAAAGAATAAACCATAGATACATACATACATACATACGTGCATACATACAGTATCTCACAGAAGTGAATACACCCCTCGCATTTTTGTAAATATTTTATTATATCTTTTCATGTGACAACACTGAAGAATTAACACTTTGCTACGATGTAAAGTAGTGAGTGTACAGCTTGTATAACAGTGTAAATTTGCTGTCTCCTCAAAATAGACCCAATTAGCCATTTTCTCTCCCCGGTGTCATGTGGCTAGTTTGTGTTTCAAGGTCACAGGTGTATTAAATTTGGTGTTTTCGCTCTCACTCTTTCATACTGGTCACTGGAAGTTCGAAATGGGACCTCACGGCAATAAACTCTCTGAGGATCTGAAAAAAAAAAGAATTGTCGCCCTACATAAAGATGGCGTAGGCCAAGACTATGAAACTGAGTTGCAGCACGGTGGCCAAGACCATACAGTGGTTTAACAGGACAGGTTCCACTCAGAACAGGCCTTGCTATGGTCGACCAAAGAAGTTAAGTGCACGTGGTCAGCGTCATATCCAGAGGTTGTGTTGGGGAAATCCACGTATGAATGCTGCCAGCATTAATGCAGAGGTTGAAGGGTTGGGGGGTTAGCCTGTCAATGCCCAGACCATACGCAGAGCATCAACTGCATCAAATTGGTCTGCATGGCTGTCGTCCCACAATGAAGCCTTGTCTAAAGATGATGTACAAGAAAGCACGCAAACAGTTTGCTGAAGACAAGCAGACTAAGGACATGGATTACTTGAACCAAGTCCTGTGGTCTGATGAGACCAAGATAAACTTATTTGGTTCAGATGGTGTCAAGCGTGTGTGGCGGCATCCAAGTGAGTAGTAAAAAGACAAGTGTGTCTTGCCTGCAGTCAAGCATGGTGGTGGGAGTGTCATGGTCTGGGGCTGCATGAGTGCTGCCTGCACTGGGGAGCTACAGTTCATTGAGGGAACCGTGAATGCCAACATGTACTGTGACATACTGAAGCCGAGCGTGATTCCCTCACTTTAGAGACTGGGACGCAGGCCAGTATTCCAACATGATAATGACCCCAAACACACCTCCAAGGTGACCACTGCCTTTCTAAAGAAGCTAAGGGTAAAGGTGATGTACTGGCCAAGCATGTCTCCAAAAAAACTGTGGGGCATCCTCAAACGGAAGGTGGAGGAGCGCCAGGTCTCTAACATCCACCAGCTCCGTGATGTCATCATGGAGGAGTGAAAGAGGACTCCAGTGGCAACCTGTGATGCTCTGGTGAACTCCATGCCCAAGAGGGTTAATGCAGTGCTGGAAAATAATGGTGGCCACACAAAATATTGACACAAAATATTGACACTATTGACACAAAATATTGACACTTATTAAAAAACTCCTTGAAATGATATAAGGTAGAAATCTCGAGTGGAGTCAATAGATGGAGCGATTAATACATCTTTGCATTATGCAGGTGTAGAAATGTAAAAACAAATGGTATTAAGAGTGTTGAAAGGCAGGTCTTTTATTATGAATAAGAGACCTGGGATTATAAGCACTGGAAATGTTTTATGATTACAGCAGCAGTTCTTGGGTACAGACATACATAATCCTGGTGAAATTGTCCTCTGAAAAAAATGTGAGGCTTGGGCATATGTTGTATTGGGGATGTGCGAATATTTAGCATATTAGGCAAGAAAAATCTTTAAAACATTGTTTATTTACTTCAGGCAGACAGATAGAATCTTTATAGTCATTGCATAGTATTGGTACACAGCAACAAAATGCTGTTTATCATCTACCAGAAGTCCAAATAGTAGAAAACAGTTATACTGTATAAACAATATGTCTAAAAAATATAATTTTCATTCACATATATATATATATATATATATATATATATATATATATATATATATATATATATATATATATATATATATATAATATAAGTGTGTATATGTGTGTGTGTGTGTATTATATGTACAAGAGTAACCAAGAAATATAGTGTATGTACAGATAATCTACATAAACAATGTAAACTAAAGTAAGCACTGTAGACTTATCTACAATAATGAATATACAGTTATATTCGTATTTGTGTCTATTGTTTTTTCTATAGATGGCACTGAGCCTTCACACATGCACAACGAGACCGATGAGAATTACTTCCGCGGTTATGAGTGGTGGCTTATGAAGGAAGCCAAGAAGAGGAACCCAGACATCATGCTCATCGGTAGGATCACATCTCATCAGATGAAACTCAAGACGATCTTGAGAAGGAGGACATTACACCGATGTGGTCAAATTCAGAACTATTGGCACCCTTTATGAAAATGATAGCCTTAAAACAAGAAGTCTAGTTTTTCTAGACCAGTGTATGTTTTAAATACTCTTAAAATATGCTCCAAACATTCTATTGAAGAATAGCTATTTTATACATTTTGACTTTGCTGTGACTTTGACCCTGTTTGGATCATTTTCAGAATTGATATCTGAGCAAAAAGGTGTGAGATCCCTGTATGACAAACTGGAAGCAATTGAAAGAAAGTTCTTTCAGCCACTTAGTCTGCACCTGAATCTACACCTATTCTGTTCAGCTAAGGTAGAAAGAATACATTAAAGAACAGCACATAGTCTGCTTCTGCAATGCCTAGCATGATTGTTATGCTTGTAAAGGCAGCTTGGCTGAGGCGAGGAGAAGTGTTGTGCAGAAATGTTGTTTAACTTCAGTGTGATACTAATCATTTAGCTCCAATTCATGGTCTTCATTTGAGAATACACAATTCCACTGCCGTACTCCTTCTTCTGGAGTTTTAATTTCAAGGGATTGTGCATTTTCCTCTGTGACCTGCAGGAGGAGAGTCTTTTGTTATGGATGTGTATTGTTCTGGAGGTGGCATCTAAGAACGGATTGTGACCTTGACTTTCAACTAAACTGATCAAGCTCTGAGAATGGAGTTTTTCCAGTATCTTGACTGCAAAATGTGTATAATTTAATATTTTGAAGGGTGCCAATAATTCTTGATTCAATATCATAATCTTGATAATTATCATATTTATCTTGATGGTCCTTACTTCTTTCCTTGGATCTTAGATAACTGTATCCTGCTGAATGATTTTATAAATGATTTATTTCTTTTTCTGTTGCACCACCTGCATAAATAAGGGAGGCAATAAAGAGGTACGTAGTTTTTCCAGGTTCTTGAAGGGTGCCAATATTTCTATTAATCCATCAATCACAGTGATTATAATCATATTTATATCTGTAATCTGTATGTCTTTCCTTTTAATAAATGATTGATTATTATCGCATGCATTACCAGCATCTGACCTGTGTATCTGACAGTTCATCTCCTGTGGGATGTTTTGTAGGTCTGCCTTGGGCTTTTCCGGGATGGGTTGCTAATGGGACCAACTGGCCTTACAACTTCCCAAACATTACTGCTAACTATGTTGTGTCTTGGGTGATCGGAGCCAAACATTATCATGGTCTGGATATTAACTACATAGGGGTATGTTTTTTTTTTCCATTTAGATATTAATCTAAAATTATATTCAAATAATGCATATATTTTAAATTGTTGTTGACATTAAATTGTTGTTGACAATTTTTAGGTATGGAATGAACGGAACTTTGATTCAAAGTACATCCAGGTACAATACCTGATAGAATTAGTCATAAGTTATGATTTTTTTTTTTTTTTTGGGGCGGGGTGTTTGACTCTTTTGTTTTTTGACAATGTTTATTTCATGAACATTCAGGTGCTTCGAGACACCCTAGACCGAGCTCATTTACCAAATGTGGGCATTATTGCAGCAGATGGGAATTGGGACATTTCCAGTGCCTTGCTTGTTGATCCATATCTCAATGATGCTGTTGAAGTTATTGGGTAAGTTTTGGGACATTTTGATCCATAACAGCTTATTTTACACGTTTTCACTGTATTCCATTCATAATACAGTTTAAAAATGACATCATTTTCTTTCCAGTGTTCACTATCCTGGTACCACGACTGTCAAGGAGGCGCTGTTAACGGGTAAAAAGCTTTGGTCTTCGGAGGATTACAGCACGTTTAACGATGACATCGGGGCAGGATGCTGGGCTCGTATTCTTAACTGGAACTATGTCAATGGCAGGATGACGTCGTGAGTAACATACTTCCATAAACCTTCCTGATGAATTACTGAACAACTCATCTGTTTAGATTTATTTAATTATTTATTTCGTAAAAACTTAGGACTATCTCCTGGAATCTGATAGCAAGTTATTATGAAGATCTGTCGTTTGGTCGAGACGGTTTGATGACCGCAGAAGAGCCATGGAGTGGGAATTATGTGGTGGAAACCCCAATATGGATAACTGGTAATATACAGTTTATATGTACAAAATAGTACCAAAGGTTTCATATTTTTAGCCACAGTTGTGTGAATTGTCACCCTCCACCCTAAAATGTAGTCAATCAGCCAGGGCATGACGCTCGGCTCATCTACAGTAGTTGTGCACTAAAGACATGAGGATAATGTAGATAACAAGTAACTCAATCAGTTTAAAATATGTAAATTAAAGCTAAAAATCTTAATACTTCCTTCAGGTAATAACATCAAGCTCAGGCAAAACTAATCCCCAAATAATGTTTTGGAGTAAGAGGAGTATTTATTTTTGTATTTATACATTTGAATTTGCAAATATTCAAAATTGTACCATTTATCTCTTGTACTGAATAACATACTGCACCAAAAGAACAAGTGATTACACAAAATGTTTTTAAGGAAAACAAATTCAGAAGACGCATTTGGGTTTGGATTCCATCACTATTGCCTACGTTTTGTTCATTCAGCTATTAATGACGTTTTATAATTTCCCCAAATTTCTGTCTCCGATTTTTGTACATATTACATCACAGTAGGCTGTAGGTACAAAGGAAATGTTAATGTCCTGAGACAACAAAAGCTGTAATCTAACACAAGTTGTAAAATCATTGCAGTATCGTTGTTGTTTTTGTTCTTTGGATTTTTGCAGTTAAGTTTAGTTTTCTTTGAATTTTTAACATTGTTTATGTACCTGGAAGTACTTACTACTACATGAGTCCTACGCAGCTAGCATACTAGCACTAGACACCAGGATGTAAAAGATTTTATTTTATATGTATAGATACAAGATCCATATAACAAATTATTATTATTATTAGGTTAAATTTAACTCTACATTTTAATAGAATTTTAACTCCAAGAGAATTTAGTTACAACTCCTGAAAAGAGCTGAAATCTCAACCATTCTTACACTCAAATGTAGTTGGATAAACTCACAAAGTTTATTCCAAAGGCCAGAATTTGCTGTGTAGTCTTCAGTTGTAAAAGGTAAGATTTCTATTCTGATTATCTGATGACTACCAGATGAGGATGGGTTCTATTTTGAGTCCGGGTACTTACAAGGATTCTTCCTCATGTTTTCTCAGGTAGCTTTTCCTAAACACTGTTTTGGCAAATCTTTGAGAAACTTTGTCTTATGTTCAATCACCACACGGATCTCTAATATTTCACCTTGAAGTTTATTTTCAAATGTGTTGAAAGAGGACATGAGGTTAAGTGGTGCGAGAGTAGAGGATGCCGAGTATAGAGCTAGGTGGAAACTGTTGATTCGCTGCAGCGACCCATAACGGGGAAAGCCGAAAGTAGAAGTCGTCGTCCATGTTTTCTTGAGTTTGCCAGCTTCTTGACTGTTTCCTCTTGCTCCCGCCAATCTCCTTGCTCTCTACCTAACTCTTCATTAAGTTTATAGTACACCTCTGACCAACTGTGCCTTTTCACCTATAGAGAGCACACACTCAATCAACAGAATACATGATAAATAAAGAGTAAGGAAAATTAGATACACCATTTGAATAACAGAAAAAATACATGGCTCTAGCAAACACTTACATCTGGCTTGATTATTAGGGATAAATCCTGTATCCTGATATCTGTAAAGCTGCTGTGTGACTATGTCCATTGTTAAAAGCTCTGTATGAGTAACATGTACTTGTGTGTTTGTGCTGTAGCTCACACTACACAGTTTGTACAACCCGGCTGGACATACCTCAAGACCATAGGGAACCTCACTCACGGTGGAAGTTACGTAGCGTTAACAGACGGCCAAGGGAACCTTACCATCGTAATAGAAACCATGGTGGGTATTTTTATTTATTTATGTAAGGTAATGCATTGTCTTGTTCCATACTGAGAAATGCAGTCTTATTTACATTAATTTTTTTGTTTGCAGACCCACAATCACTCGCAGTGCATTCGTCCTTCACTCCCTCCTTTCAGTGTTTCAGCTCAGGAATCAACATTTCAGCTCAAAGGCTCCTTTGTACGTGCAGTATCTCTTCAGGTGACCATCTTGTTCCATCTTGTATTGCAGGAAGTAGTTTTGACTGTCTACGCCTCCTTCTTTTTCTAGGCTGCAATCACTCGTCTCCAGTTGTGGTACTCAAAACTGGATTTTGATACCAAAGACGATGTACTCTTTAAGAAGATCGAGCCCATAAAGGTGTAAAAAACGACTAATTTGGGGAGTTATAGCAGATTATAGGATGACATTTTATCTAGCGTGACTTTTAAACACGTCTGTCTGAACAGGTTTCCGGTGGACTTTTTACCTTGAAACTGGGCATTGATGAAATTTACACTGTCACAACTGTCACCACTGGACAAAAAGGCTTCTACTCTGATCCTCCAGATTCTGCTCCATTTCCCAAGAAATACTTTGATGACTTCACTGTCCGTAGGTTTGACTGTATTTGATGTTTAACCTTGCAGTGCTAATGTGGTGTTAACATTTTAAGCTTGCATTTTACTTTAAAAATCTGAGTAAGCAGTCACTGAGGCCAAATAGCAATATCTTGACCTAGATAATCTATTAGTTTAATCTATCAGGTATGTCTGGTGATTGGAAACAAAATAAGTCAAGCAAATTAACAGACAATATGACAATAATTATCTGCAAAACTGCCAAAGCTGAGAGCGAAGTCTCTCTGCGTGTTAAGAAATGGCAATCATGTAGATGATTTTGTTAAAGCACATTAATTTCCCCATGTATGGAGAATGTTTGGGACACCCTGTAGAGCACATTAGCTGATAAGTCTAGACCAGGGGTCGGCAACCCGCGGCTCCGGAGACACAAGTGGCTCTTTCATCCCTCTGCTGCGGAAAATATGGAAAATAAATATTTAATTTAAATTTAGTTGATTTTAGTTAGTTAGTTTTTTAAAAAAAAAAAATAATTCTAAGATTATGATGCTCTTGTAACATTAAAATAAACCGTGTTTAATTTGTTTGTTGCTCAAAATATGCGTCATAACTGCTGACTTGTGAAATCCGACACACAGAAGCAGACACATTTTTGGTTTGCTGCAGCCAGCAAGTTAAAATTTTGATGTCATGAATACGAAAAGGACTCAATTAGACATTGAACATTTTATTTGAAAGTAACCTTCAACCCAGCATCTTTTTTGTTAAGGTTAGTTCAAACTGTTCAAAATATTTTTGTTTGCTTGCAGAAATAAAATTTCGTTTACTCGGTAGCTATACTTTCCATAAAGGTAAAAAACAACATATGCAGTGTTATCTTCATTTTAGATGTCAAATGGGTTTTGTGGCTCTCTGTGTTTTTTTTTTTTTTTTTTTTTTTTTCCTGTGGGAAACGGGTCCAAATGGCTCTTTGAGTGTTAGGTTGCCGACCCTTGGACTAGATGAATTAATCTTATGTGTGAAACCATGTCATTAAGACCTACCAGGTTTAACTTTATTTTTCCTTCTAATTTTTCTCTTGCTCAGAAACGACTCCCTTTTCAGAGGCCCCGTACTTTGCTGACCAGACAGGCGTGTTTGAGTACTTCACAAACCTCACAGATCGAGGGCCACACAATGTCACTTTACGCCAGGTAGTCAACCAGCGTCCAGTTTCGTGGGGTTACGACGCGGATCAGACCATCAGTGTCATCGGAGACCACAGCTGGTTGGTTCATACCACATTAAACATGGAGCATGCTATAGCAGAGATCTGTATATTTAATAATAGGCTTTTTATTATTATTATTATTATTATTATTATTATTACTATTATTTACAGTCTCAAACTAGTGTTGATTTATTTGTGAGAAAAAATGAAAATGTAAGTTCAACATTTATATTTTCTAATATCAGGACAGATTTTTTTAAAGCTTGCGTTATTCTTACTACCTTAAAGTGATTGTGTTAATGTTTGTCTGTCTCATATGCTCAGTTTTAAGTTAATGTCTTCCTTTTTATTTGCTTGGATCTGCAAAATGTGATATTTGCTTACCATTTATTTAGGCAAGACCTGTCAGTCTCCTGTGACATTTACCTTGAAAGTGAGAACAGCGGCGTCTTCGTTGCAGCCAGGGTGGATCAAAGTGGGGAATCAGTCCGAGAATCCAACGGCGTATTTTACTGGGTTTTTGCAAATGGCACATACAAAGTGACTAATGATATCAGTCAGTGGCAAGTCCTGTATCTTTTATGTTTTTACCAACAGTTCAGTGTGTTTTAAGAGCCTGAAAATACTGTCTTCTTGTTTAAGGTGGAAAAAAAGTTCTTGTTGAAGGATTGTCAGGGACAAGGCCAGGTATATGGCACACGCTCACTCTCACAGTAAAGGTAAGAACCTTTCATGTATAAGAAGATAAACTCAAATGATCTAAATGACTTAAATCCAAGCTTCTTTTCTGTAATGTGGTCTTTTCCTTTAACAGGGTAATAAGGCCACTGGAATGCTGAATGGTTTTCCTTTATGGAAGAATGCTGCTGTTCTTCAACCCAAGAATGGCTGGGCTGCGATTGGAACATCCTCATTTGAATTTGCACAGTTTGATAACTTCCTGGTGGATGCAGACTGATCACTTTTGTTAGAATTATTCAGAAATATGTTTTCAAAAATGATCAGAATGTCATGATTACAACTTGGAAAATCATATTTTATATGAACTCAAACCAAAAGAAAATTCATTGCTGCACAATGAATGAAAGTGATGTTTATAACATATGGGAAGATTTGGGAGCACTTTCTTTGTAGTATCTATGGGGAATTTCATGATTTGCTGTGTGTCACTGTGTGTGTGTGTCACTGTGTGTGTGTGTGTCACTGTGTGTGTGTGTGTCACTGTGTGTGTGTGTGTCACTGTGTGTGTGTGTGTGTGTCACTGTGTGTGTGTGTGTGTCACTGTGTGTGTGTGTGTCACTGTGTGTGTGTGTGTCACTGTGTGTGTGTGTGTCACTGTGTGTGTGTGTGTCACTGTGTGTGTGTGTCACTGTGTGTGTGTGTCACTGTGTGTGTGTGTCACTGTGTGTGTGTGTCACTGTGTGTGTGTCACTGTGTGTGTGTGTCACTGTGTGTGTGTGTGTGTGTGTCACTGTGTGTGTGTGTGTCACTGTGTGTGTGTGTGTCACTGTGTGTGTGTGTGTCACTGTGTGTGTGTGTGTCACTGTGTGTGTGTCACTGTGTGTGTGTGTCACTGTGTGTGTGTGTCACTGTGTGTGTGTGTGTCACTGTGTGTGTGTGTGTCACTGTGTGTGTGTGTGTGTGTCACTGTGTGTGTGTGTCACTGTGTGTGTGTGTCACTGTGTGTGTGTGTCACTGTGTGTGTGTGTCACTGTGTGTGTGTGTGTGTGTGTGTCACTGTGTGTGTGTTTGTCACTGTGTGTGGGGGTGTGTCACTGTGTGGGGGTGTGTCACTGTGTGGGGGTGTGCCACTGTGTGTGTGTCACTGTGTGTGTGTGTGTGTCACTGTGTGTGTGTCACTGTGTGTGTGTCACTGTGTGTGTGTGTGTCACTGTGTGTGTGTGTGTGTCACTGTGTGTGTGTCACTGTGTGTGTGTCACTGTGTGTGTGTCACTGTGTGTGTGTCACACTGTGTGTGTGTCACTGTGTGTGTGTCACTGTGTGTGTCACTCTGTGTGTGTCACTCTGTGTGTGTGTCACTGTGTCACTGTGTGTGTGTCACTGTGTGTGTGTCACTGTGTGTGTGTCACTGTGTGTGTGTGTGTGTGTGTGTGTGTGTGTCACTGTGTGTGTGTGTGTGTGTGTGTCACTGTGTGTGTGTTTGTCACTGTGTGTGTGTGTGTCACTGTGTGTGTGTCACTGTGTGTGTGTGTGTGTGTGTGTGTGTGTCACTGTGTGTGTGTGTGTGTGTGTGTCACTGTGTGTGTGTTTGTCACTGTGTGTGTGTGTGTCACTGTGTGGGGGTGTGTCACTGTGTGGGGGTGTGCCACTGTGTGTGTGTGTCACTGTGTGTGTGTGTGTCACTGTGTGTGTGTGTGTGTCACTGTGTGTGTGTGTGTGCCACTGTGTGGGGGTGTGCCACTGTGTGGGGGTGTGCCACTGTGTGGGGGTGTGCCACTGTGTGGGGGTGTGCCACTGTGTGGGGGTGTCACTGTGTGGGTGTGTGTTGTGGGTTAAGTATAGATTTTATCTAAAAATATGAAGAAACTGTGAATCTTCAAACCTTTGATGTATGTATAAATTACTTGCAAATTAAATGTTTATTTTATATAATTAGTATGCACTTGTCATTAATAGTGTTTATTTATACAATCTTGATGATGATGATGATGATGATGATGATGATTACAACGGTACTAAATGGAAACCAATCACAAGCTCCACCAAGGTCCCATTTAAGTGCACCACAGCCATTAGCTAGTCAGATTAATATATTTTGATCTCTATCTAAAATTGTGTACAATTTTAAGGTTTTATCGTGGTCTATAAATCAATCGACTAAATATTAAGCTAGCATTTTCGGTCGTCAAGGAAGCCATTACTTCCGCTTAGCAACTAGAACCCTTGTTTACGACTTGCTTAGCAACGGGAAATATGACAGACGAACACAAGACGTTTCAACGTCCCAAGCGGATTTTTATAAACAAAATAGACACCTACTCGTCAAAATATATCGCTCAGGTAAGATAAGAACTAGTTTAGGTGTTTTTAATAGGTAACGTGGTGTTTTCTTAGGTGTTTTTTGTCCTTTTTCCGTCAGTATCTGTCTACCTGCTCTGCTGGAGAATCCTTTGAAGAAGAGTCTACACCTGAGGAGAGGTTTCAAATTGTAGGGACTGTAAGCAATAAAGATGAAAAAAAGAGAAGCTTTGCTCTGGAAGAATACTATGTAAGTTTTAAAAATAAATAAATAAATAAATAAAAAGCTTTTTAAAAAGATATGGGATGTATTTGAAGTAGTTGGCAACCTAACAATGTTCACGCTTTTTTGAAGTAAATACAACAACAACAAAATATTATAGTACAGTTAGTTTGTAGAAATTAAAATACAAAAGTAATTAACTAGTAAGTAATAACAACCAATGTGCCATGTGAAAAGGTTAACTTAATTAATTAGGCCTTAATAGAGTTCTCATTATGGACTGTCAGCTGATGCACGTAATTAATCTGAATATTCAAACCTGTACTAAAACTTAACAACAGCAATATCTAGATAAGGCAGAGACTGATCACCAAAGGTATATTTGGAAAGACAAAATAAGCAAATTTGGATGAAATAAAAACCTTGTGAAGCTTTTGGAGCGGTCCTTCAGAGTCCCCAGATCATTTCCTATAGCAAGAACAGAAAAACTATAGCTTGCTGGTTACAAAAAAGAATTTGTAAGCTGTGATATTTGCTATAAAAATGTTATTTTTGTAATGTTTGTTTGGCCTGTACTGAAACCAGTTAATATTTGAAATGCTTGATATCATATCTATTGGTTGCACCACAGCCTCGTAAGCCTGACGAAAGAAACATTTCTACAATACACACACAGTAATGTTTAGTAAAAATCACACTGTCCCTCTGGTATCACATCCAAAATGAAGACCCTCTGCTGTATAATTGTAATATATCGATTGACTGTCACATGACCATTTATATTAACAGTCTTATTATAGCTAATCTTATGAAGGCATATCACATCCATAACACAGCAGGTAGCCATTATATCACCCTGCCAATCTGCTCATTTTAGGCCTCAAATCGAGACGAGCTCCTTCAACACCTGATGGATTGTGATGTTATTGTGTATAATATCTCCGAAGATGTTGAAGCGATTGATGAAGCAACATGGGCTGTTTCAGGTGACACCTCCTTATTTTACAGGATTTATTAGAAGCCACCTCTGGTTCATTTTGTGTGAAATTTTGGTGTCTTTTATTTTCCACTCACAGCCCTCCAAAGTGAAATTGAACACTTTACATTTCCCAAGATATATATTTTGGTGTCAACGGTGATGACCTGGGCAAATACTAAACCAGCTGATCCTGTAAGTCATGTCATGACAAAAAAACACATGACTTTATGGACATTTAGGTGACGTGTGAATTAATTTTGATATTGTTTTATGACAGGTAACAATTACAATCACAGATTTCAAATTACTTTATAGGATAGTCCTGAAATTCCAGTGAAGGAAGAAGACTACACACGGAAGAAGCCACATCCAAACTTCAAAGAGCATGCTAATGCAGAGAAGCTTGTATTGAATTTGGGGAAAATGGTTAGAAATAAGCTAAATTCTTGGTAGAGTTTCTCAAAGTTTAAGCTGTATGTTGATTTTTCTCATTTTTCTCGGTCAGGAAAAGACCAAGCTCCGCACTTACGTTGTTGGTGCAGGGATGCAGTATGGCATGGGAGAAGGCATCTTCCACCACTTCTTTAAGGTTATTCAATTAGTCCCAATTTTCTTTGTAATCTAAATATCATAATGGTTTGCAAGCACAAAACACACCACTCAGACTGACCTGCAGCAACAAGCATGAGATTTTCAGTAAAGAACCAATCTTTCCATTTTGACTTCACACATTGTAGTCAACCACATGAGCAAATCTTTAGGTGATAGTTTCAGAAAAGATATTGGATGAAACAGACTTCTGTGACTTCTGTTATTCTCGTTTTTTTCTCTCCAAACTGTTCTTTTAACGATACTAATTGTATTACCTAGACATGCTGGCTTGGGGAGTTGAGCAGCATCCCTATACCAGATCCAAGCACTAATGTCATCCCTACCATCCACGTCAACGATCTGGCTGGGTTAGTGGATTAAATAAAGTTCATTTTTATTAAACACAGTAATGTGTGACACACAATTTGGTAAAGTTTTTGAATGATGTTTCCTGGCTTTGATGTTGACTGTAATCTGTTTCTTCAGCATCCTGCAAAACATCATCGATCACAAACCCAAAATGCACTACTTAATTGCTGTGGATGATGCCCACAATTCTTTGGAAGAAATTGTTGAGGTAAAAGCTCTGAACAAGCTGTGTCTTTTAAAATGAGCTATTTTTTTTTTAATTGAATTAAATCAGTTACCATTACCCTCCATCCACCAGGCCATTGCATATGTTCTGGGTCCTGGAGAAGTTCAGAAAGTGCATTATGACAGTGTGCACCTCACAAAGGAACTTACGGTAAGTTTATAGACAAGATTGACCTAAGCATAAGATTTGGTCAACTGAAACTCGTACTTGACAATTTAATATTGTCTTGTTGTTTCCCTAAGCAAACCGATCTAGCTTGCCTAAGTATAGACCTCCTCATTGAGACCGTTTTGCCAAAAAGTCGGCTGAACCTGCACTGGTTGTGTGAAACTGGACTTGTTGAGAACATCAACCTTGTTGTAGAGGAGTACAGACAGATCAGACGTCTTCTAGTAAGTGTGTAGACGTGTACATTTATTTACACAGAATATGATATTTTGCTTGTATATATTTGACACACACACACCACTGTATAGTGAATGACTAATTGACAGTAGTGTCGATCATTTGCCTTCTAAATAAAGTAGTGTCGATAAAATGCCTTCTAGCCAATCAAGATCTGTCTCCTTGGCCCGCCGGCTGTCGGGAAGAGTTCAGTCGCAGCACAACTGTGTAAACATTACAAACTTCATTATATTGGCGTTAAGGAAGCAGTTGAGGAGAAAATAAAACTTTTGGTCAGTGTGATTCGAAGCAATTTGCTATTACAACCAGGGTTTCTGTTTTAAAGTGTATTTTTATGTCAGCAATCAGGACTAATGTTGTGTTATGTACATGTATTGTTATGGTATATAGGAGGAAATGCTACAACGGTGTGAGGAGAATAATGACACTGAGGGATCATTACAGGCTCAGGAACAGCTCAGCACACTGAAGGATGATCTTTCCCAGAATCAAGGTCTATTTTTTCTCTTTATATAAAAGAGATTTTTTTAGATCTCTTTTTTAGAACCACGATTAGCTGCTAGCTAAGTTTGTGTTGTGTAGTGAAAGCAGAAATTGGTCCCCAAATATGGCAATTACAACAGAACAATTACAATTAGATGCTGTTTGATCATGGGTGGATGCTTCAATATTCTTATGAACTTTTTTAAATCAGATAGGATTTAAATAAAACAGAATTTATGTATGTGTGTGTAGGTCAACTTGCAGACCATAATGTTTTGGACATCATCAGAGAGAAGCTTTACTCAAAGCCGTGCAGGAATCAGGGCTTTGTATTGGACGGCTACCCCTGTACACACGAGCAAGCTAACAAACTTTTCAATGGTGAGACACTGAAATACTGATGCAGTGACATCGTATACAACATTCATTTTGCATTAGTTTAACACTCTCACCGTATCTCAGATGAGGAGAAGGAACCAGGGATCTCCAGATCACTTTTACTGCCCCATGATGAAAAGATATTACCAGGTATGTTTTTGAAGCATCTCATTACTTTTGTAGACATTTCTACAATCACTGCAAATGTAGCTGAAGCTATATATAGAATATCACAGCTTACAATGTTTGTTATTTCATGTTTATATTCATATTTTTTTGTTTATATTATTTCATGTTATATTCAGTCTTTAAGTTTGTGATGATTTAACAATATAAGCGGAATATCTTTGCTTTATTTAAAATTTCACCAACTAAATATGCCATTTTTTCCTCCCAGAATATGTCATTTCACTCGATGCCACTGATGAGTTTCTGAAAGAGCGAGTCCGGAACCTTCCGCAGTCTGTAGCAGAGGAGATGCACTACACCCAGGACAAGTTTCTGCAGCGACTGTCCATCTTCAGGGACGCAAACACGGAGGAAGTATCGGTGCTTGACTATTTCGATGAGCTGGAGATAGATCATGAACACATTGGTGAGAATATAGTTCAAGGATTTTATCAGAGTAACAGATGCAGCAACAAAACCTTTGATAGTCTTGTAAAACCTGCTCAGATTGACAGCAGATAATGGGAAAAAACTAGGAAGAATAAAGTATAAAGTTTCTTTGTACAGTGAGAGTAACAGTGAAGCAGATAATCCCTAAAGCAGGAAACACAAACAAACAAATACAAATAAGAACATGAATGGTACAAAGAGCCAAAAGTGCTGCAGAGGTTAACAGAAAGCGTTGACTCTTCAGAGATCAACAGACTGGATGACCCTGAAAACGAAGCGGTGATTAAGAAAATAATCGAAGTGGTGGGAGAGCCGAGAAATTACGGTCCCACCCCTGAGGAACAAAAGGAACAGGAGAGGAAACGTGCACTGGAGAAGCAGCAACGCTTCATGCAGGAAGAAGCCGAGCGTGCACTCAGAGAGGCTGAGGAGGAGACCAGGATGACCGCTCTCCTGGAGGAATGGGTAATTCACACACTGCTATAACTGAAAAATCATTAGCATAACACAGCAGAAGTATGTTTAAGTATCAGCTATCTTCAGCTTTACACAGATTAACATCTATTCATAATGCTCATGCAGGCTGAAGCTATTGTGTCCCATTTAGAACAGGAACATGCTGGAGGTGAAAAAGCAGGAGCGTGAGTTACTGGAGGCACGCTCACTTCCACTGAGACACTACCTGATGAAGTATATCATGCCAGCTCTCAGAGAAGGACTTGGGGCCTGCTGCCAGGTGAAACCTGATGATCCCATCGACTTTCTGGTATTTTCTTTCTTTGCCTTTTGTTAAACATGTATATGTTTATAGAATTATGCTTCACTATGAACTGTGTGTGTGCGTGTGTGTGCATGTGTGTGTTTCAGGCTGAATATCTTTTAAGAAACAACACAGACGACTAGCTGTACACAGCGCAACTCAGTTTAACACAGCACAATTGCTTCAATTTAACCCTGAGATATGAAAAAATTTACAGAAAATTCAATTTTTTTTGGAAATTGAAGTGCTTACTGGGACTTTAAACAAGATAATAATTTTTTTTATTACAAATGTGTTAACATTTACAAATGTGATTTTTTTTTTGTATCATATTTGATACTTTGGGTATTTAAGGCAATTTACTGACCACAACAATGTTTATTTCCCAATAAAAAACACTGATTATTGCATTTGGAATGTTTAAAACATTTTTGTTTTCTTTTTATTTTATCTTTTTCCAAACAGGAACCTTTTTTTATGACATTTTCAATATTTCATTTCATGACATCTTCAACACTGTACTTTTTTAACATCTGAAAATACACACGAAACACTAATGTTTATGTATTCTGAATTTCTTCTCTGAATTGGTAAATAATACATACAGATTATGATAATCATTTAATTGTTTTACTGAAATATTACACTTGGTAATTTTTTTATTTAGGAAAATGTTATATGTATACGTAATATTATATATCTGTGATACATGAATCATGGCTCTTCGACGCCCCTTGTTGGCAATGTGCGTCATAAACATTTAGACCACCGCAGTTGTCCGAGATGAGTTATAATTGATATCTTATTATTTTATTACGGACATAAAGAAATCTGTGGTATTATCTGACGAGGTGGCCGAGTGGTTAAGGCGATGGACTGCTAATCCATTGTGCTCTGCACGCGTGGGTTCGAATCCCATCCTCGTCGCTAACATGTGTTTTAATCCAGTTCACATTTTACCGCTTTCACACTCTTCTTGCCAAAAAGTGGGCAACCTCGCAGATAGGCTATGAACATGGATTCAGGACATAGCCATGATTAGAGGACCTGAGTGTGTGCTTGGGTTCCTACAATAATAAGTATATTATTAGACCTATATATTATTTACCTTGTTAACAGACAGTAGAAAAGTGAGATGGGATTACTAATGTGTAATTTTGAATGAACCACGTGTGATTCTGGTCATTTTTGTTTTACTTACTATTATTATTTCATGAATTCACCCACTCTTTGGATCCTCCTTAAGACGCGTCTGAAATAGCAAGGACTCTCCAGTAGATGGCGATCAAGCTCAAGCTGCACCTCCAGCGGATAGACTGGATATCTGTGGATATCTGGATATCTGAGTGGTTAAGGCGATGGACTGCTAATCCATTGTGCTCTGCACGCGTGGGTTCGAATCCCATCCTCGTCGGGGTTCCTGCTTTATGACCTCACAACAGCCTTCTTCCTGAAACTAGTTGGACCTTCTATATAAAAATATCTAATAACATAATATTTACTTAGTGCACTCTATTTTTATGTATCTGTCTTGCTCATTACATTTTAGAGGGATGCCCCACATCCGCATTGGTGCCCACAGAAACGTTCGCTGTCTGAAATAGCTACCTGGATCAGGAGGTGAAGTTGTAGGCTTGCAAGGGCTTGGTGGATAAAACCAATTCTGTGAAAACTGCTGCTTTAGCTGTCCTGTGCTGTCATAAAGACACTGTGCTATCCACTTCTGATCTGCTGGTTTAATAACTCTACAGAATTGCTTGGGGAGAAATTCACTTCTGGAGGCTTCAGGTTGATGTCTGTTGTGGATGATGTGTGTGGAGCACTTTGTAAAGTGAAACTGGCCTTTTGAATGCCAGCAGCAACCGATGTATGTTCTTGAGCAGCTACAGGATGGCTGGGCGAGCTGTTGTGCTGGTTTGAGAGGCTGGGCGATATTAAAGTATTAATAATAACAACATATATTTTTATGCAAATATTTTGTTATTATTAATACTTTAATACTTGTGATTAAATTAAATAGTAATAATATTTGAATAAAAAAATATATATTGCTATTATTAATACTTTAATATCGGAGGAAGTATCGGTGCTTGACTATTTCGATGAGCTGGAGATAGATCATGAACACATTGGTGAGAATATAGTTCAAGGATTTTATCAGAGTAACAGATGCAGCAACAAAACCTTTGATAGTCTTGTAAAACCTGCTCAGATTGACAGCAGATAATGGGAAAAAACTAGGAAGAATAAAGTATAAAGTTTCTTTGTACAGTGAGAGTAACAGTGAAGCAGATAATCCCTAAAGAAAAATAAAGTGAAATAGAGTGAGTATTGCAGAAAACACTTCCCTGTCCTGCACTACTACGTTTTTTTTTCTTGTCCTGCACTACAAGTAACACACTTCAAACGATTCCTAACATAGGTCCTAACAGGTCCTAACACTTCCTAACGCCAAGTCCTAACAATTCCGAACGGGGTAAAACTGTCATTGGCTGAAGCAGCGGGTTGGGGGCGGGACAAAACAGTTATTCGCCGAAGCAGAGATATGGGGCGGGACAAAACAGGCAGAGCTTGAAGACCAAGAGCTTGTGGCAAGAGGAGAGCCACCAAAAAAGCGTCTGTGTAAAGAAGGCTACCACTATCAATGTAAATTGTGTGGTCAGTCAAAGACCAAAATTACTGGCCATACTCAGTCTAAGGGTAAATGGTACTGTCCAGCATCTGGGAAAACCATTGAACAGTGGAAAGACTCTTTGTAAATTCAAAGAACATTTATTTTATTATTATTATTTATTGTCTATTTTTTCTAGCAATTTATTTTAACATTTTTATGTTATAACCTTTGTAATAAGTTAAATGTTCTATAGTGATAGTATTTATATAATTATTGTAGTTATAATATAATAATTGTGATTAAATTAAAAAGGAATAATAATTGTTATTATTAATATATATTTTACTATTATATATTTTCTATATTATTACTTTATTATTTATATTATAACTATAATAATTATTATATACTATAACTAAAGCAACATTTTATTATTATTATTTTTTTTTATATAAATTGTTGATTATACTTCTATCACCGGCGAGCTGTTGTGCTGGTTTGAGATGCTGGGCGAGCTGCTGTGCTGGTTTGAGATGCTGGGCGAGCTGCTGTGCTGGTTTGAGTTGCTGGGCGAGCTGTTGTGCTGGTTTGAGTTGCTGGGCGAGCTGTTGTGCTGGTTTGAGTTGCTGGGCGAGCTGTTGTGCTGGTTTTAGATACTGGGCGAGCTGTTGTGCTGGTATGAGGGGCTGGGTGAGCTGTTATGCTGGTATGAGGGGCTGGGCGAGCTGCTGTGCTGGTATGAGAGGCTGGGCGAGCTGCTGTGCTGGTTTGAGTTGCTGGGCGAGCTGCTGTGCTGGTTTGAGTTGCTGGGCGAGCTGTTGTGCTGGTTTGAGTTGCTGGGCGAGCTGTTGTGCTGGTTTGAGAGGCTGGGCGAGCTGTTGAGCTGGTTTTAGATACTGGGCGAGCTGTTGTGCTGGTATGAGGGGCTGGGTGAGCTGTTGTGTTGGTATGAGGGGCTGGGTGAGCTGTTGTGCTGGTTTGAGAGGCTGGGCGAGCTGTTGTGCTGGTTTGAGAGGCTGGGCGAGCTGTTGTGCTGGTTTGAGGTGCTGGTTTGAGATGCTGGGCAAGCTGTTGTGCTGCTCTGAGATGCTGGGCGAGCTGTTGTTCTGGTTTGAGTTGCTGGGCGAGCTGTTGTGCTGGTATGAGAGGCTGGGCGAGCTGTTGTTCTGGTTTGAGTTGCTGGGCGAGCTGTTGTGCTGGTTTGAGATGCTGGGCGAGCTGTTGTGCTGGTATGAGGGGCTGGGCGAGCTGTTGTGCTGGTTTGAGAGGCTGGGCGAGCTGTTGTGCTGGTATGAGGGGCTGGGCGAGCTGCTGTGCTGGTATGAGAGGCTGGGCGAGCTGTTGTGCTGGTTTGAGAGGCTGGGCGAGCTGCTGTGCTGGTTTGAGTTGCTGGGCGAGCTGTTGTGCTGGTTTGAGTTGCTGGGCGAGCTGTTGTGCTGGTTTGAGTTGCTGGGCGAGCTGTTGTGCTGGTTTGAGAGGCTGGGCGAGCTGTTGAGCTGGTTTTAGATACTGGGCGAGCTGTTGTGCTGGTATGAGGGGCTGGGTGAGCTGCTGTGCTGGTATGAGAGGCTGGGCGAGCTGTTGTGCTGGTTTGAGAGGCTGGGCGAGCTGCTGTGCTGGTTTGAGTTGCTGGGCGAGCTGCTGTGCTGGTTTGAGTTGCTGGGCGAGCTGTTGTGCTGGTTTGAGTTGCTGGGCGAGCTGTTGTGCTGGTTTGAGTTGCTGGGCGAGCTGTTGTGCTGGTTTGAGAGGCTGGGCGAGCTGTTGAGCTGGTTTTAGATACTGGGCGAGCTGTTGTGCTGGTATGAGGGGCTGGGTGAGCTGTTGTGCTGGTTTGAGTTGCTGGGCGAGCTGTTGTGCTGGTTTGAGAGGCTGGGCGAGCTGTTGAGCTGGTTTTAGATACTGGGTGAGCTGCTGTGCTGGTATGAGAGGCTGGGCGAGCTGCTGTGCTGGTATGAGAGGCTGGGCGAGCTGTTGTGCTGGTTTGAGAGGCTGGGCGAGCTGCTGTGCTGGTTTGAGTTGCTGGGCGAGCTGCTGTGCTGGTTTGAGTTGCTGGGCGAGCTGTTGTGCTGGTTTGAGTTGCTGGGCGAGCTGTTGTGCTGGTTTGAGAGGCTGGGCGAGCTGTTGAGCTGGTTTTAGATACTGGGCGAGCTGTTGTGCTGGTATGAGGGGCTGGGTGAGCTGTTGTGTTGGTATGAGGGGCTGGGTGAGCTGTTGTGCTGGTTTGAGAGGCTGGGCGAGCTGTTGTGCTGGTTTGAGGTGCTGGTTTGAGATGCTGGGCAAGCTGTTGTGCTGCTCTGAGATGCTGGGCGAGCTGTTGTGCTGGTTTGAGAGGCTGGGTGAGCTGTTGTTCTGGTTTGAGTTGCTGGGCGAGCTGTTGTGCTGGTATGAGAGGCTGGGCGAGCTGTTGTGCTGGTTTGAGGTGCTGGTTTGAGATGCTGGGCAAGCTGTTGTGCTGGTTTGAGGTGCTGGTTTGAGATGCTGGGCAAGCTGTTGTGCTGCTCTGAGATGCTGGGCGAGCTGTTGTGCTGGTATGAGAGGCTGGGCGAGCTGTTGTTCTGGTTTGAGTTGCTGGGTGAGCTGTTGTGCTGGTTTGAGAGGCTGGGTGAGCTGTTGTTCTGGTTTGAGTTGCTGGGCGAGCTGTTGTGCTGGTATGAGAGGCTGGGCGAGCTGTTGTGCTGGTATGAGAGGCTGGGCGAGCTGTTGTTACATACTTACATGTTGTTAAAACTTACATAAACATAATCAATTATGTGTTATATCATTATTATAACACATAAACAGTCACACAAACAATTGTAATCAGTAGTACATATGGTGTAATGCTTTTTTTCCAGTTACAGCCGAGTATTCCCTCCATTTTTGCGTTCATCAGGGGAAAAAAGGCGCGAAATAACAGCAAAGACTTCACACTGTATATTATTTATTATTGATATAATCAATATATCATATAAAAAAAATAGTGTATAAGTTAAAGCAGTAAATCGTGCACGAAAGCATTGCAAACATATCTATATAAATAAATGGTCGTCGCGACCAAAACAGCTTACATATCTAATATAAATGTGAGTATTGTTAAAGAACTGTCAACCAAAGTTAGCCAAATCAACGACCGAACTCACCTGCACGTTGCCGAAAGGTTAAAAACTTGAATCTTGACTTGAAAAAGGAGGAGTAATACTTGTGAATATATATTACAAGAGTAAATATACATATATAAATATACATATATATATATATATATATATATATATATATATATATATATATATATATATCAGGATCGTGAACTGATGAATTGACTGTTTTGTCAAAAACACAGGGAGCCACAAAACCCTTTTGACATCTAAAATGTAGAGAACACTGCATATATTGTTTTTACCTTTATGGAAAGTATAGAAAGATAGTTTCAGGAAGAAGGCTGTTGTTTTTTTTTATTAATGCCATAAACCAACAATACAATGGTATATATTCTTTAAAGAACAAATACACAGCAACTAAAATAAAAGAAATGCCAGAGGACAAGAGCAAATTATAACAAACAAAAGGAAAAGGAAAAGGGTGCTACCCTATACATCATATCTGCTTACAATATTATAAGCTCAAATTGCCTTTTTGCTTCGACAATTACCCAAAACAGAACAATAAACAGAACAATGAAATCATTTATAAAGCAAACAAAATTTGGTTTGGACCACTTGGTCAGACCACTTCATTTTATGAATGTGATATTTTCCCATTAATAATAAAAATTGTATGAAATATGCCTTCTCTTTTTCAATCCCATGATCATTAAAGTGTATCATTATATCGAGTCCACTCAACTGCAATTCAATGTTCAATTTTTTCTTAACTAAATTCTCCATCTCAATCCAAAATATTTTTGTATGTAGGCAATGGAAAACCAAATGAAAAATAGTTTCCTTTTCACCTTTACAGAAATTACAGGAGTAATCAATATCTAATTTAAAACATTCCAGCACATGTTTTACTGGGTATATTCTATGCATTATTTTAAAAGAGACATCTTTTACTTTATTATTAATGTAGAATTTATCCACCGTTCACCAAGCTTTACGCCAATTCACATCCCCAAACACAGAAGACCAGAAAAAATGAGCTAGAGGATAAACAATATTATTAAGTATATTTCTAATATAGTTATTTGAGACTCTATTTTGTAAAATATTTGTATTACCAATAAATATTGTACCCTTGATATCTGTAAAATTTAGATTTTTTAGATGTAAAATTTTAGATTCTTCCCCCTGTAATGCATTCCTCAGACGTATCAATACTTTTTGGGGAATTGCATCCATTACAACAGCAATTTCTTTAGGACTAACTGGTATTTTAAATTTATTCAAAAATTCTCTATATGTCAATAAATTTCTATCATTATTTAAAATCTGACTAACTAATATAATATTGTTTTCAACCCAGTATTAAAAAAAAGAGATTTATTTTTATATAGGATGTCTTTGTTGTTCCAAATATAATATCTCCTAGGTGAAAAGTTATGCTTATAGGCCAGTGTGCATAACATGAGAGATTGTTTATGAAATTTTGCAAGCTTAACCGGTATTTTTTCGATTGAATAATTACACATTAATAAAAATGAGAGGTCACCCAATTGCTTGAATACATAGTTGGGAAAGGAGTTCCAAATACTGTCTTTATCTTTTAAATATTGAATAAGCCAATTTATTTTAAATACATTGTTTAATACATTGTTTACGCATCATAACTCAACACTTCTAAACCACCATGATCTTTGGAATTGAGGTCCAAATAGACTAGTTTCAGAAGGGTGTTGTGAGGTGACATAAAGGAAGGAACCCCGACGAGGATGGGATTCGAACCCACGCGTGCAGAGCACAATGGATTAGCAGTCCATCGCCTTAACCACTCGGCCACCTCGTCTGACAGAGAGACACGTTTTAAGGTGGACCGATACAGTAACAAAAATAAATAAATAATGGAAATGATAATTATATAAGAAAATAAATGAAAAAAAAAAACCAAATCAAATGTGATTTTATATTTTAGTACTTTTCACTAAAGTCTGTAGTAATTAAAAAGAAGTCATCTTAATGAGTGACAATTGTAATAAGGGATACCAGATTTATCTGAATCAGAGTTCAGAAATTTTTATTGTCAGTTGGTGTCAGGGAAAATGTAATCTGAATCCTTTGCAAGGTGTCTCGATAAGTTCTCTTCTGTCGGTCGAGCAGTCTAAAAAACAAATTCATTTTACACTAAAATAATTGCAAATGTATATGATTTCCTCAGTACAATAAACTTACAGTACATTTACGTTTCTTCATAATACACTCGTGTGTTCATAATAAAGTGCCCAGTAAGTGTATATTATCTATTATTATTATTATTATTATTATTATTATTATTATTATTATTATTATTATTATTATTATTAAAGTGAATGTGTGGAACAGAAACCCAACTCACCAAGAAGAGACATTAGTGTTGTTTATTGTTAATAATACCACCTTGGTCCTGTCCAGCAGTTCTCTGCAGTCTTCAATATGATTGAACAATACAGTATATGTCAGAATCAGAGTTTTTTTTTTTTTTTTTGTTCTTTTTGCAAAGTCTTATAAATAATCAAATAAAATAATGAAATAATGAAATAATGATACAGAATTCCATTTTGGGTTTACATGAAAAAGGAGTAAAGTTAAAGAATTACAATAATAATAATAATTAAAGCTGCAAGCAGCATTTCCCGGGTTCAAGCATTTAAGGCCTTTAGGGAGTTTGAGGCCTTAAAGGATTTTCACATACACAAAGTGACCCGCAAGTTACAGAGGGTGGCACCCGCTCCTAACCTAGTGTCTCTAATACAGAAAAGCTTACCAACGTGTTGCACAATATATGTCATGTGAAGTACTCACCTGTCCAGTTTTCCCTAAAATAAACAAAGTCATATCCATAAAGCGAAGAAACACAAGCATCCAGATGCAGAACGAGTGACCCGCAAGTCACATACACAAAGTGACCCTCAAGTCACATACACAAAGTGACCCTCAAGTCACATACACAAAGTGACCCTCAAGTCACATACACAAAGTGACCCTCAAGTCACATACACAAAGTGACCCTCAAGTCACATACACAAAGTGACCCGCAAGTCACGTACACAAAGTGACCCTCAAGTCACATACACAAAGTGACCCTCAAGTCACATACACAAAGTGACCCGCAAGTCACGTACACAAAGTGACCCTCAAGTCACATACACAAAGTGACCGGCAAGTCACATACACAAAGTGACCGTATTCTTAAGATTCTGATTCTGAGACTTTGCCTTACGAGTCAGCACAAAATTGGGTTTTTGGACTGTTGGTGGCGCTAGAGGGCTTTTTTTTTTTAAAAAGGGCTGTTTTTAGTGATTTTTCCGTTATAGCGCCACCAAGTGGCCAATCGCGGTTTTTGAACTGTGACCTCAGTTTGACCTCTTTCACATGTGTCTCAAGTTTGGTGTTGATAGCTCATTTAGTTCTTGAGTTATTGACATTTTAGTAAAACTGGCTCCTCACAGTCCAAACGTTTTGGGGCCCCTTAAGGACCCTGAATCAAAATTTCGACTTTTTTTCGAAAATTATTGACATTGAGACCAGAGAATATTACTGCACTGGATTGGTCTCGATCAGACGAAAAACCTAGGACTAGTTCACAAAAGTAGGTTTCAGAAAAAATGCACTATAGTGAAAAAAATTTTCAGGGAGGAAATGAAATCGGAGATATACGTTTTTTAAGTCATGAGCCAAGGATTCCAATGATATAAAGCACTTGATGTTTGGACATACGGTTTAGGAGTTATGGGCACAAACGCGTTGAGGGGCGCTTCGCTTCGCGCTTGAACCCTAATAAGAAAACCGACAATAACAATAGGTGTTTACGCCCCTTCGGGGCTTGACCCCTAATAATAAAACGGAAATAGAAAGAAAAAGAAAAACATACAACCCATACAAATTGGAAATACTGCTGTCAGAACCAAAGAACTAGAATCTGTCACCAAATGGCAATGAGTCGAGTGGGATTCGGCTCCTATTGATGAGCCGCTAAAAATGATCCGGCTCCCTGAAAAGAGCCGTTATTAGCATACATATATGAATGATCGGGAAACTGAAAACTGATCCGACTCACAGCCAATCAAATGGCAGAAAAACGGTTACGTAACACCGACGGCTCGAGCGTTCGTGTGGTTGCCGGAGCGCCATATTCGCGTAAACAAAAGAAATAATTTCCACACACCTGTGCAGCTGTTCGCATTCACACACAAACCGACCTCGATAGGACACATAAACAAAGCTAAACAAAATGTTTAGACCTAATTCAAGAGGCTGAGAATACAACGAAGCTATTTACGATGCCTTTGTGAGTATTTTTTCTTTATTCTTTCTCAACGTGAGAAAGTTGCTAAGAAACCGGGATTGACGAGGCCTATGTTAGCTTAGCTTAGCTTAGCTAGCATAGCTTAGCAGCTTCTACTCTATTTGAGGCGTGCACTTTTAAACCAAAGCATGGTGGTAAAATTTACGAAAATATATGCATTACTCACGATTAATCACAAATGTATATCTTTGACACCGTGCACTTAACTGAAATGTAACGATAGTTTCAGCTTAGCATTCAAAGGCTAACTAGGTTTGCTGTTAACTGTCAAATAATAATAATAATAATAATAATAATAATAATAAAACAACATTCAGACGCTTAAAGCACAATCTTTAGTACAGTAATGTGTTTTTCTTGTGCGATATATTGTTCATTATGCGTTTGAACAGTAAGCCGTAAGGAACAAAACTATAGTTAGCAAACATGGAGTCGTGCTAACTGTTCATTCAGAAGTGGATTTAGTTGTAGAGATGTTATAGTTTTCTAATAGAAGCGTACAAGTGATTAAAGCTAATATTAAAGTTCACAGAAACAAGCAAACAAAAGACACGTTGAGTTATTTAAGCCCACAGCTTGCTTGCCTACACAGGGTAGGTCACTTTGGTTATTTTTATCTCTGTGGTTTTCAGGCAGTGGTGAAAAAGGCCACAATTTTTTATCTTGAATATTTTGTAAATGTCTTGAAAATATTATATGAAAAAAATATGAAAATAATTGTCATTTCCCAAGGAACAAAATGCTGAAGTGTTAAATTTCATATTTCATAATATAAATAATTTGAACTTTGCTGTAATTCAGAAATGTTATTGATTTTCATCTTATTCATCTTGATACTAATATTATTGTTGTTGTTGTTGTTATTATTCCTCCAGTCCAATTACGAATCAGGTGCAACCAGCTCAGGACTCCCCAAAGCATTATGGGATTACTTCGCCCATCAGCATGGCCTTGCCGAAAGAATCGGACCTGGTGCACGCGCAGAAACTGGTGCAGGCGCTGAAGCCTTTCAACGTGTTTGAAGAGGAGTTGGAGCTGCAACGGAGGTGATTCAATCTGTGAACCTGCCAATGAGTTATGGGAATATTAAGGCCCTCATATGATTCAGTGAGATTTAGACTCCACTATGATTTTTAATGTTATCTCGGTGTGGTGAAGCTTTGCAATGACATGCCTGTTGTCCAGTTCTTTCTATTTATTATATCTGCATATCGTGCTCATAGTTAAGGTCTGCAATTGTCCATCAGTTATCTACACATACACATTAGCCTCCATCATTGTATTTTGCCAAACGATGAGTTTATCACTCAAACTTTGTTGCCTGGTGCACTGTAACACTGGAATAAGTTTGAGCCTCTTGATTCCAGTGAAGAGAAATTGTAATGCTACAGCAAAGGACACATTCTCTATAATTTACTACTTTATATATGAATCAATTCAAGTGGAACAATCTCTAGGTTGTTGGGAGAATTTATTTATATAGTAGGTGGCAGGGGGTAAAAGATTTCTGTTTTCTCTTTGTGCAGAATCCTTGTTCTGGGAAAACTAAACACACTGGTCAAGGAATGGATCCAAGACATCAGTAGATCAAAGGTGAGATTTTCGCAAGTGGTATAAAGCTTTTGGGCTGTGAATTTATTAGTGCATTAATATAATATGGGAACAGTGTGTATCTTGTGAAAGGATCAGTAACACACACTTACATAGCTTGGTGTACATGTCCAAAATAAAATTGCACTTTCATTCTTACCTTCTTGGTTTACATCTATGAAACACAGTGAAGAGATATAAATTTTTTTTTCTTTATCGTGACAGAATATACCTCCAGCATTGATAGAAAGCATTGGTGGAAAAATATTTACGTTTGGCTCTTATAGGTTAGGAGTCCATACAAAAGGTGAGTTCACAATCATTATTACATGCTAGTGGCTTTTGTCTTTCCTGTCTCTTTGTTTTTGTTTTAACAGCTATTGAATCCAGCATGGTTTGTTGACTGAACTTTGTCGTCCTTCTCCACTTGTAGGTGCTGATATAGATGCTCTCTGTGTCGCACCTCGACACGTGGACAGGTCTGACTTCTTTACCTCTTTTTACGAGAAGTTAAAAGAGCAAGAGGACGTCAAGGACTTAAGGGTATGCTCTTAAAAAGAATATAAACATGTGCTAATAATATACATTAACGCTTTATCTCTCCTGAAGCAATTGGCCAAAAACAAGTTACTTATTTATTAATGAATGAGTAAATAGTTTTTATCCTGTTTTAAAAATGTCTGTGGAACGAATCCATTTCAACCATTAACTTTAGGAATGATGTTATTGTTCTTTCACCAGCTTCTCCTTTTTCTTTTTTTGATGTTAATGAAACAAAAATGCAGCTTGTCCTGTTCATGTAAAACCTGAAAGTAAGACTCCTGAGACTATTGCTGTAAAAATACGCCTCCTAATAGAAAGCCTTATCACATGAATGATACGACATACGTTTTCAGTTTGCTCCGATTACATGCAGCGTTCACGTGATAAGCAAGCAGAATGATAATATAGAAATAATACAGTTTTACAACAAGAATGTTAACGCCGACATTTTTAGGTTTGTAAAACATGTAGTTTGAGTTGCAGCTAATGTTGCTGTCAAAGCCACAGTTAGAGAAATTTTATCGACACCCTCTGACCAGTCTGGACTAGCTGTTCCAAGAGTACTGATACTTAGCATAACAGCACATGGGGAGTTAACCGTGTTCATCACTCTGTGTGTCTGTGTTCACCAGTTAAAACTCCGATCATAGCGTTAGTTCATCACACTGAAACTGTTATTACACATACTGCGGGCTAGCAAGGCATCACACACTGCTCTTTCCAGCTGGCTTTGTTGGGAATTATTCCTGTTAATGGAGCATAAACGGATTTATTTGGCCATTTTGTGTCTGAAATGTCAGCTGAGATTAATTTCTTGTTTTTTGTATTGTTATATACAAGCAATATTGCTGTTGAACTGAATATCAGCACAGATGGTATTACCTTTGATTAACCGTCATTAGCTGTAATTAACAGTAATGAACTGTGATTACCCTTCATTAATTGGCATTACCTCTAGCCTTGTACCTAGGCTTTTGTTGATGTTCAGTACACCACTGTTTTGTAAAATTGCTTAATTGTTGAAACATGTCACATAAAATCTGTTTAAGAGAACTGCCTTTAACGCTTTGCCTGTTTTGCTCTATAGGCTGTCGAAGAGGCATTTGTCCCAGTGATTAAACTGTGCTATGATGGTATTGAGGTATTTTGTTTCAATTTGTCTTCGTCCCAATATATGGATATTATAAATAATCTCCCCAGTCTCTAACTTGTTTGTTTTTTAATTCTTGTGCCAGATTGATATCCTGTTTGCTCGGTTAGCTCTGCAGACCATTCCTGAGAACCTGGACCTGCGGGACGATAGTTTACTGAAGAATCTGGATATCCGCTGTATACGGAGTCTGAACGGTAAACGATTTGTGTTTTTGTACAGTCTTTGATTGACCAAGTGAAATATCGCTGTCTTTTATATCAGGTGGGTGTGTTCTGCTGTTCTTTGTCCCCAGGATGCAGGGTGACTGATGAGATTCTCCACCTGGTGCCCAACATTGAGAATTTCAGACTTACTCTTAGAGCCATCAAACTGTGGGCTAAACGTGAGTCTTACTTTTTATTTTTATTTTTTTTTGTATTTTTGTCTTATGATCTAACACTATTTTTAACAGACTTATTAACAGACCACAGCTTTGTTTAAAGTTATAAAATACATTTTTGTTCTTTTGTCCACATGCAATCTATTTTGCTCTCCAGTCTGCAGTGGCGATATAAATGCATCACAAAAGTGACGGTCAATATTTAGGCTCAGCTGCCTTTTAAAATCTTTTCCGAAACGAACTTTTCTGCAGTAGAGCGGTAGGCAAATTTGTGTCTAAATTTCTCGTTGTAATTTAGGTTCCATCAGCAGAACCTCTGCACACATGATGTAAGACCAATGAACAATACACGCACAGGCTGTTTGAGTTATCTGGTGTTTAAATGGGTTAAACAAGTACACGGTGATTATATGTATTATATGTCTGGTGAAATATATATTTAATATTTGGCTTTATTCAATAATCACAATGGAAATGGTTTAACAGCAGACTTTCTGCTGTCAGCTTTCTTATTTCTAAAGTCGGTATTTATCTCAGTATTTCGTATTTACTGATAAATGTCGATGGCTGATATATAAGTAAAAATTCCATATTACTACAGTCCTATATATGACTATATAGTGATACATCACATTTCTATCACATTATAGTTTATCAGCAACACAAGAAATGCTCTATTGCAAAAATGGACACAACAGATAATAAATTGCTAATTTTAAATTTTTTTTTTTTTTTTTTTTAGAATTTTGAAGATTAAAATAACAATGTTAACATTTGTTGCTGTTAATCAGTTTGTTTAAAACAATGTATAGATTTTATACCATCATGTCACTCAGCATTACTGCTGCAGTTTATTATTATTGTTTATTATTTCTACTGCATATTACTGTACTAGGAACTTAGTTATACCCTAAAAGCCCCTTGCGTGTAGATGCTGTTTCACAGTGTTTATCTGTACAGTCACTTTTTAATCATTTCAGACTGCATCATTAGGCAAAATTAATGCAAAAATGTATTTCTGTACCCATTGCTTCACTGTATAAGTAGTAGCAGTGCTTCCACAACAGAAGAATCATAAAAACTACTTCTTTTACATGGCAGTAATATTGGCAAAGCAGTTGAAAAAGTGCTGTGTTTAGAAAGGATGAGTGCACACCAAGGTAGCCGTACTGCAGCATTTTGCACTGGGATTTATGGCTTTTGTTGTTGTGGCTGAATACTTTTAGCTTGCATGTGCAGCTTTACAAAGAGTACTTTAGAAAACTGCATCAAAATAGACAAAGGCTTTCTGGAAGCTTTGTTAAAGCACAAATTTACAAAACATCATATTTGAACAGTACTGCAGTAGATACTATTACAGAAGTGCGCTAGATTTTGGTATTTGGTATCATCTAAGAAAGTAACGGGTTGTATAATATACCACAATATTCAGCACAAAGCTTCTTCCAGTGGTCCATGGCTCCCTCAGTAGACTCGAAAAATAGCAACTCGACTCGACGAAGGCTGCGTGGAACTCCTTCAGATTGTGCCTTCTCAGAAAAATAAACATCAGCACTGTCTGCCATGTGTCTTTGTCTTTATTTTATACGGATGTTTATGTTGCAGCTGCAGGAATTATGTTGTGTATTCTCTGAGCTCACAGAGGGTTTTCTAAGTCGAGCTTATGAATTTCATATCGTCATCAATATAACATCTATGTTTGTTTCAGGTCACAACATATATTCAAATATCTTGGGTTTCTTGGGCGGTGTGTCGTGGGCGATGCTGGTGGCGAGAACGTGTCAGCTTTACCCCAACGCTGTGGCTTCAACCCTCGTGTATAAGTTCTTTCTTGTGTTTTCTAAGTGGTGAGTCCTTTTTTTTATTCCTAATTATTGATATCCTAATTGTAAGGATCTAGTCATTTTGGCTAAACATGTCAGTGTGTCATAAATAAGTTATGAGAATTGAGACTCTTGGTTCCTTGTGTCATTTACAGAATTGAAACTTCAGGTTGTGTATTTCTATGTAAATGTGCTAATTGTAAACATGTCCGAAAGATTTTTTTTTGTCATTTTATTCAACGCACACTTGGGCAGGCATCTAATTTCCCCCACATCTCTTTCATGTATTAGGGAGTGGCCTAATCCAGTCCTTTTGAAGCAACCAGTTGAGTGCAACCTCAACCTGCCAGTGTGGGATCCAAGGGTATGACTCTTCTTTTAAAGTGCAGATTTATAGACTCACAGTATCTATCATTCCTATCAAAATGCTGCTATTATTATCATTGAACATTTGTAATATTGCTGTTAATTATACTGCTACTATTAACATACAGTTGCATTCAATTTGTTACTGTACCATGGACATAAGTCAATATTCTACATTTGCACATATAGATGTACATAGCGCAGATTTCTATTAGTCTTTATTTCTACTCCTGCAGCTTTTTTTTTTTAAATTGTTTGTGCATGTGTTGAACGTGTCTTGGAATACACTGTGTATAACAAAGAATTTCATTGTACAGGGAAACTTGTTTTTTTCACTGTGTATATGACAATAAAGGCTTTGAACATGAACTTGATCCAAACTGTAAAATTGAACAGCATTAAATGTCCCAATTTCCAAAGGTGACACCGAGTGACCGGTACCACCTCATGCCCATCATCACACCAGCTTATCCTCAGCAAAACTCCACATACAACGTGTCTGCGTCCACCCGCAACGTCATGGTGGAAGAGTTCAAACAGGGTCAGTGGCATTTTTCAAAATCTCATCGAATATAATTGTTCTATTGCAATTGTGGACAGCTAAATTACATCGCAGCACAAAGATGGTTTTCTGTATACCTGTTTCTACTGCAGGACACTTTTCACCCCGTCTCAGTAAGCAGTCACTTTTTTAGAACCGTATAATATTACATGGCAAATATTGACTCAGTAAATTTTGCTAACAACGTACATCAGTAAAAGCTCTAAAGTTCTTACACTGTTCTGTATAAAATTATTATATTTAAAGTCTAGTAAGCGAATTAGTTAAGTGTGTTCATGCAGATGAATGCAGGGAAATTATATATTTTTTTATTAACTTTTAACTACATTTCTAATGCAGTGCTTCATGCCCCCCATAAATAAATAAATAAACAAATTATAAGTAAATAAATAACAAGTCATTGGTTTGACTGAGATGTGATGTTCTGTCTTCACATCGGTCATAAAGATGATTTGAATCAGTCTGTGTTCTTATTCCTTTCAGTACGTGTCGTCGTCCCATTTATAAAAAAAAAAAAAAAAAAAAAAGAAGCCACTGTTACTTTATAGAAGGCATGTTTATAGAAGGCATGTTGTCTTGTATAGTATAGTGTCATTTATGTCTGTACTTTTGGGAGTCTCAAACAGCTGGAACCAAAATCCTTGTGTGTCAACATACTTGGCCAATAAACCTGATTCTGATTCTGTTTCTGATTCTGATTACAGTATACGACAGCTTCATACGTCACTTCATTGTTTACATACACACAAGTTCCTTGTACTGAACAGTCTGACTGTCGTTTGTATTTAATTTAAAATAAGCAACTTAAGTAAAGTTACAGATTTGAGGTGTGGCCACTCGAGCTGCACGGATTCTACAAGTTTGTGCAAAATCTTACGATCCTTTTTAGACCACATCCAGAGTCCCGGTTTCCTGAGTCGTCCAATCACGTGCTTCAATACAAGAGATTAGACGTGGAAATCTTTTGTACAAAGCTGTACACGGTCGATATCAATAATTTAATGACTTTTTAATTTCAAAATGGTTAGAATGTTTAATGTTTTTTAATTTTGTTTTACTCAAAAATCTAAAAATGTCTTTTTTATTTAGAATTTCAAATGAAAATAAACAAATCCCAGGTTTTCATTGTAGTCTCAGGCTTTTGGACACCACTGTACATACCTGTGGATAGAACCACTTGGAGACCATCGCACCGTCTTTGAACTGCCATTGCATGTTCATCACTGAATATTTCAATTCTTCAGCACAAAGGAATTAGTGTTAAGTCTGTAGTCAACTCATAAATGACTCTGACCTGTTAGTTTCTCAGGAGCTCTTCAATTCAAATCAATTTTATTTGTATAGCGCTTTTTACAATGGACATTGTCTCAAAGCAGCTTTACAGAACTTTCTTATTATAAAGAATAATATAAAGAATAATAGAATACAAAATGCAAGATTAATATTGGATATATTTAAATGTGTATGTATTTACCCCAATGAGCTGAGGTGTCTGAGGTGACTCCGGCAGCAGTGGGGAGGAAAAACTCCCTTGAATGGTGAAGAAAGGAACCAGAGTCAAAGGGGAACCCATCCTCATATGGGTGTGATTATAAATATACAGTCTGACAAATGTTGTATTGATGAGGAGGTTGTTGTCCTCAAAGACCACATAGAGTTGGCATCTCTTCTTTAGTATCGCAGAGCAGTGTTGTATAAAGTACTTGAAAGCAATACTTGAGTAAAAGTACAAGTATCCTACTAGAAAAAGACTTTGGTAGAATTGAAAGTTACCTTTTAGAATATTACTCAAGTAAAAGTCTTAAAGTATCTGATATTTACTGTACTTAAGTAGCAAAAGTAATTTTCTGATATTTAATGTACTTAAGTATTTGAAGTAAACGTAAAAAGTAAAATTTCAGTGATTTTCGGTAGGCATAAGAGCAGGGGCGGTTCTAGGATTTCATCTTTAGGGGGTTTAGCCCTCAGTGAGAATTTAAAACAAAAAGAGTTTTATATTATATATGACTACATAGTAAGCCAAAAGTTATGGTATTATTAAATGGCAAAAGTGGACAATTTTATGCATGATACCAGTCTTGAATCAAATCAGTTCATGTATGTGTGCATTCTCTGCAAACAGTGTCTAATGAATGCAGTCATTAATAAAAAATATTCACAAGACAAAGACCAAATCAATAAATGTTATTTTTATTTAGTACTGAATGGATTGTTTGCATTACTATCAACTCTGGTAATAATAATAGTAAAATTTCACTGCTTTTGGTTGCTGTCTTTGTAGATTTCCGCCGATTAACGTTATAGATAAATGCCTCCAGCTCTGACTGCGCGTGCCTGTGCTTCTCCGTAGAGCGTGCGGATGTGCGCAATGCAATCTAGGAGCAGTGATTCGCCAAACCTCCCTTATTGCAGTCGCACACATTTCTTCTGATTTTATTTTGTAGTAACGAAGATGCTTAGTGGAAATATATCGGAGTAAAAGTATACATTTTATCTAGGAAATGTAGTGGAGTAAAAGTGAAAGTTGACAAATTTAAATAACGAAGTAAACTACAGATACGTGAAATTTCTACTTAAGTACAGTAACAAAGTATTTGTACTCCGTTACAGTACAACACTGTCGCAGCATCTAACTGGAGCTGATAGAGCTCTAGATACCTCAGATTCTCTGAGTCTTCCTCATCTCAGTGGAGGTCCAAAATCTTCATCACACGGAAGACAATCGGAGCTGGTACAATTTCTGGATGCTCTTGGTTGCACAATTCCACTCGACTACAAACTGTTGTAGAAAGGACATTGTTTACATTTTCATTATTTCCTGTACAGTGTGACCCAAATGACTGAGGTTCACTTCTTTGTGTTATTAACTATGGACTTTTGCTTTTTACCTCCAGGTCTGGCCATTATGGATGAAATATTGCAGAACAAAGCAGACTGGGCCAAACTATTTGAATCTCCCAACTTCTTTCAGAAATACAAGTATGTATTTAGCTGTTTATCCTGTTGTACTTACATGAAGAGGTTACACTATTTGAATAAAGATTTATTTTTCAAAATAGCCTCCACACCACCCTTTTACACCCCTTCAGTGTTCTCACTTGCGTCCTATGTCGTCTGGTGGTACTTGAATATCTACTAAATAAAAGAGTAATAATGGAGTTTATACTAACCCTTTGCAACAGTACACATACTGTCTTAGCTTTTCTTAGCTTTACATTTCATTTATTTCCATTGTAAAAATTCTGTTAGACCGACACACATTTTATTATTTTTATTTTTATTTTTTTTTAACAATAACTGTATTTGTCATTCCTAAGGTAGGTATTTGAAAGTAATAAAGATTTTTATTGGTACTTCTTGTCTTACAGTTGTCTTTTAATAAAAAGGTTTTTTTTTTAAGTCGTTTTCACACTTGTGTTTATTTCCGGATATTTGAGCCCCAAATTTGGTGAGATTGAAGTGAGTTTTGTTTTGGTGACCGGTTCTGTGATCCTCTTAAAAACCAAATCTGTAACCAAACCTGCATCAGTGGGTGAAGAGGTCCTTGCTCTGGGCCGCATGCAAAGTGGATTAATGCTACTTCCAGTTTCTGCTGGTACTTTGTATTACTTGTATATAAAACTACACTGCTATAGAACTGGTGCACCATAATTAGCTCACATTTGTGCTCATAATGCAAAGTGAAATGTTCATGTCTCTTGCATGACTAAAAGACCTGCTCCTTATCCACAAAGATTAAATGTTAGAACTAAAGGAAAAATAATAATAATAATAATAATTAACAGCAAATGAGTGACTTGGTGCCTATCAGTTTGCAGACTTGAGTGCACAAATGTGATGTATGGAATTCTAGGAAGTCATCTGTGTCTGGGGTTTATGATCTTCTCCACAAATGGCTGGTGTGAGCGCAGGTTTCCATTCCAAACATGTGGACCGAGCTCGTCTGGAATGGAAGCCTGCACCCACATGGGCCCTTTGCTGAGAAGATTGGACACCTGGTTTATGTGACTGCAAACCCGTCCAGCAAACAAGCCCAGAATCGCTCCTAGGTCTGGACTCAGGTATTCGGGCCAAGTGTGAAAACGTCCTAAGTTCGTAATTTATACACTGCATTATTCCAGTCAGTGAATTAAACAAAATATATATTTTTTTCTTAAACATTTATTAGGCATGTTTTCAATTTATTGATAGGTTAATAAAAGAAGAAGAAATGATGGGAGTTTAAAATATGTTTGTTAAAAACATTTTAGTAAAGTAAAGGTCATTGTCTAGAGCTGAAGCAGTACACCCCCCCCCACCGTCCTGTTTAATGTTTGTCGTTTTTGTGAATTGTATTGTTCGTTTCTTTGTTTTTTTTTGTTTGTTTAACTGCCTTTGTTGCCATTGTTTTAAAGCTATATTTCTGCCTAAAACCAACTGTACGCAGTTTACCACTTATATCGGCTTTGACTTGTCTCGTAGTTCCAGTGCAATATATTAAAGATTTCTTCGAGATCTGATACGGACGATTATGGCCACTTCATGCCTAAATCATCACACACTGCTAAAAGACAATTTATGAATAATTACGCGCTGTTTTATATAACAGTGTCCGTGTACATTTGGGTGAAATTATGTAGACTTCACTGTGCAAATGTATGAAGTATGGAAAATAAGGTCTAGTTGTAGAAAATGCAATTGATTTTATTCCTTGATTTTTGTCTAAATAAGCAGCATGTAGATGGTGCTGTGGTACCACAAATGAATCTACTCACTGATCATTAATGTTGTGTTTGTGTGCACTCAACATCATCTCCATCTCTTTGTACTAATGCTGTGATTTAGACAAAATCCACTCCTATATAAACTGTTTTAAAGATCAGCCGGATGAACAGAAGTTAATATGATGCGGCTTGGGTGAAAATTTGCAATGACGATGTTTTCTCCTTTTTTTTTTTTTTCTTTATCAACTTAAAATAAATGTTAATGTGAAATTGTGTACTGTTTATTTCTTCGAATGCTCTCTGTGCTCATGATTTTCGTTGTCGACTGAGAAGGGGGAAAAAATGTGCAGCAGTTATTCATCGTTTTTATACATACCTTTTTGTTCTTTTTCTTTTCTTTGCTTCTCTTCCCTATATATTACTGCCACAATGTTAAGTGAGGGTAATTAACTGCACCGTTGTGTAGACGAAGATATTTTTGAGACTATAGTGAGATTTAAATTTAAAACGAAACTCACTTTTTAATGTTGCGAGTGCTTACATTAATACTCCAAAGTGTGTGGATTTTTTGTTTGGCAGTAATTTTTAAAAATGTTTTTTTATTTGATTTTTTTTTTTTTTTAATAACCTGAATAGATTATTTGTGCTGCATTAGGTCTTGTGAGTTAAATTAAATTTTGGCCTCGATTTAACCCTCGGGCTTCCGTAGACTTCCCAGTGTTTAGTTAAATGGCCTCTGTCTAAAGGATGTAATGGCATTGTTCTTGTTTTTATGTTCCAAGGCATTATATTGTGTTGCTAGCAAGTGCGCCTACTGAGAAGCAGCACCTCGAATGGTGAGTAGACCCATGCTGACGCACATGATTGGTACGATGAGCCTTGATAATATCTTTCACACTGCATCCATAAAGCCTGTGCAGTAAAAGTCTTTATAAATAGATTTCCGTGCCGACTTTTAAGGATGACGTTTCCAACAGGGTTGGCCTCGTCGAGTCCAAGATCCGAATCTTGGTAGGAAGCCTGGAGAAAAATGAGTTCATCACTCTGGCACATGTGAACCCACAGTCGTTTCCAGGACCCAAGGAAAGCAATAAGACGTGAGTGCTGTAGATTAGCTTTACTCCAGATACATTTTCTAAGCAGGCAGGAACCTTTTTTTTTTTTTTCTTCTTCTTTTTTCTTTTTATTTGTGATGTTTGTGTACAGGCCAGAATGGTGCACGATGTGGGTCATAGGTATCGAGTTCAGGAAAATGGAGGGGTCCGAGCTTCTTAACGTCGACTTGACGTACGACATCCAGTCGTTCACAGACACTGGTAGGACACCCGTTTTTTTTTTTTTTTGTTGTTTTTTTACTGTCACAGCCATGTTGTGTATGCGTAGATTAAAGCATGCTGCTCTATATTTAGTGCTTCTGTCAAAAGATATTCACAGAACCAGATTAGTTTCTGCTGATATTTAAATCTCTGATATCTGTAATATCAGACAGATCAACTTAAAAAAGGGTGTATATAGTATAAAATATTTACATTGTACTGAAACCCACAAGTGACTTTAATTTTCACTTTTTTTTGAATGAATTTTCTTTTGGTCATGAAAAATTTAGAAATTGAAGATAATTTTAGTTGTAAATGTTTCTTGTGAAATGTCTTATTCATTCCTAATTGAAGAAAGAAGAGCTTGTAGTGGGGGGCACGGTGGCTTAGTGGTTAGCACGTTCGCCTCACACCTCCAGGGTTGGGGGTTCGATTCCCGCCTCCGCCTTGTGTGTGTGGAGTTTGCATGTTCTCCCCGTGCCTCGGGGGTTTCCTCCGGGTACTCCGGTTTCCTCCCCCGGTCCAAAGACATGCATGGTAGGTTGATTGGCATCTCTGGAAAATTGTCCGTAGTGTGTGATTGCGTGAGTGAATGAGAGTGTGTGTGCCTTGCGATGCGTTGGCACTCCGTCCAGGGTGTATCCTGCCTTGATGCCCGATGACGCCTGAGATAGGCACAGGCTCCCCGTGACCCGAGGTAGTTCGGATAAGTGTTAGAAAATGAATGAATGAAGAGATTGTAGTTCTACAGATCAGATCATCGATAACTTGTTTGTTTTTGCCTTAAACGCAGTGTACCGTCAGGCCATCAGCAGCAAGATGTTTGAGACTGACATGAAAATAACGGCGATGCACGTGAAGAGGAAGCAGCTTCACCAGCTCCTGCCGGACCTTGTTATCCCCAAAAGGAGAAAGGCAAGCAGCAGCCTGTTGAAACCTCAATCCTATGTTTTTGTCGGTGATGTCGGTGTTAAACCGTTGCTGTCATGCTCTGCACTGTAGCATTCGACTGAAAGCCTGCGTGCTGTGAATGAGAGTGGTGTGGACTTGTCTCTGGACAGTGATAACAGCATGTCCATCCCCTCGCCCACCCGCACCTCCAGCGCTGCCAGGACACCCTTCTCTGCCAGTCCTCACCGGTGGGCTCCTCACACACTCACCAATTTTTCACAACCAAGTCATTTATTCTATTCCAAACACCTACAGTACATGTAGGTATCTTAAAGGTCTTCTGACAGGCTGTTTTTATACTTTTCTACAGAAATTGTGATCCATCTTTTGTAGTTTATTTCCCAACTCGGATCGTACATTCACAATCTCACAATAGCTAGTTTTGCATTCTGTATTATTTGTGTAGAAACGTTCATCAGCTCTTATACCACCTTTTGAGAATTACACTTTGGCAAAGTTTTGTTTGGATGAAGTTATGGATATATCCCCATGTTTACAGCTCCACAGGGACTAGTGCCAGCTCAGATTCTCAGGGGAAGGTGAACACCTCAGGAGGCACACATTCTGCTGCAGGTATGTGACCTTCTGTTGATGTCTTCTGGTGTTTCTTATGTTAGCTGTATACCTCAAATGACGATCTGTTTAGATGCACTAATGTCTTATTAGCCAGATTGATAGGGATTTGTGTTCACATAATTGTTTGCGTGCGTGTGTTTGCGTGTGCGCGTTTGCGTGCGCGTGTTTGCGTGCGCGTGTTTGGGTTTGCGTGTATTGTGTGTGTTTCCGTTCGTGTTTGCGTTTCTGTGCGTGTTTACATGTGTATGAGTGTGTTTTGCGTGTTTGTGTGTGTGTGTGTTTTGCGCATGTGTGAGTGTCTTTTGAGCGTGTGTGTTTTTGAGTGAGGTGTGTGTGTGTGTGTGTGTGAGAGAGAGAGCTCTCCTAGACACCGTTGTTTTTTTATTTACACAATTTTCTACACTAAACATGAACAAAACACCCGAACAATGCACATTTGCTGTCTGAATTTATCTAGATGAACTTTGACCTGTGGATTAATGAGCCTCAGTCTACTGATCCAGTATCAGCCTGTTGGGACTGTGGTCTCTATACTCACTACATAAGGTGCTAATGTTTAAGCGCTGGTCACGGCAGACTTTTTTAAAACTGTTGCTTAATAGCACATCCTGGGGGGAAAAAAGAGCCTCCCTGTCGATCGATATACATCATAGTTTTTGTAGTCATTCTTTCTACATGTGTGGCCACGTTGACATGTTTCATCACAGTATGTATGTTAGTGTAAGGTTTTGCCTTTCCTTACAGTGTCTCTATCAGAGCCTCATGCACAGAAGAGACCAGCCTCACCTCACCATGAAGAGAACTCCACAAAGAAGCTCCGATTGCAGCAGGTATATAAAGTACACGTATTCCTGCTTAAATACCACTCACTTGTCTGGGATTGTTTTTGTGTTTATGGGAAAGGTTCCTCAATCCATTTTTAGGTTTCAAGGGTACGAGACACCTTGTTGTCACCCTCAGTAGCTGCAATAAAAAATGAGATTTTACTTACTTATTCTAGTTTTTTTTAATTAGTTCATGATCTTCATTGTAGCACAGTGTTTAACTGCTGATACCCTCCTGTGCTCTGTAGCATTTAGATTTGAATGAGGAAAGTGTGGACAAGGATAACAGCACGTCCTTGCCTTCACCCACTGGCACCTCCGGGACAGCCTTCTCTGCCAGTCCTCACCGGTGAGACACACACACACAGTACGGGAAAACAAAGACCTGAAAATCCCATTTGTTATACAAAATGTTAAATGTTTTCTGTTCTTGTTTAAGAAACTGAGATAAAATGTCAATATTTTTCTTTTTACCATATCAATAGTGATGGTGATGTAAAGTGAATCTGTCTCATACCAGTATAAGAGCATAAATGTAAATAACCTTCTTGTTATTCCGTCATGCGTACAGCTCCACAGGGACCAGCTCAGATTCTCAAGGAAAGATGGACACGTCAGTAGACACACACCCTACTGCAGGTATGTACACACACCTGCCTTGTATTTAATTGTTTTTATTACAATATATGGATATAATATGACTCAACAGTGCAGGCCACAGCGTAATGCTGCGTTCTCTGTTACAGCATGTCCGTCAGAGACTGAAACCTCCAGTCCTGCTCATATAAAGAAGAGACCGGGCTCACCGCTCCATGACGAGCAAGCCAAGAAGCTCAGATTAGAGGAGGTAAAACACCTAGAAATGTCACCTGATAATTCATCAATGTAATTATTTTATTGCTTTTTTAATGTTCTTGTGTTTTTTGTCCTTTTTTTTTCCCTTTTCTCCCCTCTTTAGGATTCTACCTCAGAATCAATGGACCAGGCTGCTGATTTTGCTGATTTATCTCAGGTAGATGCATCTGCTCATTTTTTCTCACGCCGTTAACAAAGTCGAAACACTTCTCAGAGCCGTGTTCCTTTTCTGACGGTGCTAATTGTTCATTTGATGCAGGCTAGCGATTTCTCTGCTTTAGACAGAGAGGTGAAAATGGAGACAGAAGCAGCGGTGAGTAAACACGTTTTTCTTTCGCACGCACGTGCCGATACGAAGTCTCGATTTTATTTATTTTTTTTGTTCGAATGCGTGCATACATTAAAACCGATGATATATCTTTGTACCACATATCATTATGCACAGGAGTCGGATGCAGAAGGGCAGGTACCACTATCTCAGGTATGGCATTATTTAACTGAAATGGTTAGGTTTTTTTTTTAAGTGTTTTATAAAGTGGGACTCAATTAATGAATTTTTTATTTATTTATTTATTTTAATTGACTGTAATTTGCCAGGTTAAGTAAAGTTGTCTAACTGTTAATTGACTGTCTTTAAGTGGTAAGTGTTTGGTTGCATGCATATTCATGTATTGTTTATTGGCTTTGGAGTTTTTGTTTTTATATTTAGTTTTTAAAAGATATACTTAAGTTCTGCAGCTCAAACTTATTTGAAAGGATATCGGTTTGTAACCTGCAATATGAAAGAAAAAGCTGGTATTTATTTTAACTGTGATATTGAACAATAAATGAGCTATTATTTCGATTTCCCATCACAATCGAACAGATTCCACTGCCCCTTTGTTTACATGGTTTTCTTTCTGTTTTCAGAAAGCGTCCAGCACCGATCTTTCCGATGTCCCTCTTCCTCCGGCGAACCCAATCCAAGTGGTGAAAAACTCCATAAAGCTCAGACTGAGTAGGTAGAATTAGTTAGGCCTCTACATCAACCTGCCTTCACAATAGCAAGCAACAAACTGACAGCGGATTACGGATTTGCTGTGACGACACGGAGTCGCGATTCTGGTGACAGGGTGTAAATCAATGTTTTAATGAAGATTTTCTTAATCGTATGCAATTTAGTTAAGACAGCGTAGCACGATAAATTCAGACGGATCCTAGGATGGATCACCAGGCTTGGACAGTACGAGGTCCCCTGGATCTCTCAGCATGATGGAAGAAAGCTAAAGGGCTCGTACTTACCTCATTAGTACAATGCAGAAATGGTACAGCGATGTGTAAAAACTACACAGTTAACCGTTTAGAACTCGGCTCGATGTACTAACTGTAGCTACCTGCCCAGTAGACGACGCTGAGTTGGCATGAGCAACTTGTCACTTGCTAGTGTGAACACAGCATTCGAGAGGCCAGACCAAAATGGCTCGCTAGTGTAGAGAGTGTGTCAGAGAGGCTAGATAAGGGGCCCCATGGTTGCACTGTGCCTCCTAAAGAGGACTTTTTGAACCGTCCTGGTACGTTCTTGCTACGGCATTTGACTCGATCCACCAGAGGGCGACACTGCGCTTCTTTAACCTCCCTGAAGACTCTACCACAAATCCTTGCCTCCGCAGAAATAACAGAATAAATTTTTTCATGCACTCACAACCTCATTGTAACGTCTAGACGTGTTTGTACGAGTTCATGCACAAGTTTATTCCCATCATCCTGTATGTTCTCTGACACACGTTCTCTGACGTTTCTTTAAAAAAAAAAAAAAAATTGCTTCTCATGTTTGTGATTCTCTATTAACGTGCCATTTTTGTTTTGTTTTTTTTTTTTGGTTTTTTTTAAGTGAATGTGAGCCAAGGTGCCGTATATGAAGATTATATACAACTGCATCCAAAAGTTCATCAGGATTATAGCGTCTTATAAAAATGAAATAAAATATATGACAAATAATCTCTAATCTGAGATTATACCAGTGTAAACATCTCGTCTTGAAAAGAAGAAAGAGGGTGGCTATGACTTCAGGTCTAACTGGTAGATTTTTTTATTTTTTATTTTTTTTTTTAAGTTTGTCTTCTTTTACCTTGTAAATCTGTTATTATGAAAATAAGATAACAAAAATGCATTTATTGGCTCTGGACGTTTTCTTTTTGTATGTCAGGATTTTTATTACTAATCTGAAAATCAGTGATGCATATTTAAATGCATTTCGATCTCGCATTATTAGTACATAAGCCCAAACATTTTCTGTCGTAAGCTCACGGCCGTGATGAGATGGAAATCGGAGCAGTAGCATATGAAGCTTGGAATTAATGATAGTTTTTGAAGCAGAAGGATTTAGTTGATTCATGAGATGTGCACAGGCTTTTCTTATTCAATCTTTCACTGATACGTTAAGAGATTTGTTTGTCTTAATTATCTTTGTAAATTGTGTGGCGACGCAACAGTACAGCTGCTCGAGGAACGCTGTTTATTCCACTATGTGCAAAAGCAAAAATCTTTGGTTCCGTCATATCCTCAGTTCTTACTTCTCTTCTCGCAGGCTTATTTGTAAAAACAAACTGTTGTATTTTTTTTTTTCACAAATAAAGGTCTATAAAATTACAAACCAATGATGTGGTTTAACACCTTAAAAACAACTCCACACCAAAGACTGTGTGTGTGTGTGTGTGTGTGTGTGTGTGTGTGTGTGTGTGTGTGTGTGTGTGTGTAAACCCTTTATCCCGAGGGCATCTGCTCTTGGCGGCCCCACATGCACTTCCCAAAAACAAACGTTGCCCATACAGTATCTAAATTTTCACCTGCCTACCCAGTGCTCATCACAGGACTCCTGATGAACAATATGCTCATACAGACATTTTGTCTTTACTCTTTTACACCTGTATACTTCAATTCAATTCAAGTTTATTTGTATAGAGCTTTTTACAATCAACATTGTCTCAAAGTAGCTTTACAGAACATAAACATAGAACAAAAGTTTAATATCAAAGAATAATATAAAGATTAATAGAATGCAAAATTCAAGATTAATATTAGATGGATTTAGTTCACAATGTGTATGTATTTATCCCCAATGAGCAAGTCTGAGGTGACTCTTTTTTCTTCAATGAAGATTCCTTCAATTTTTCTTAAGTTTCTATACTACTGTGGTCTCTGGTTTGTTCATTAAGGATCTAAATCTACGTCTGGATTTCTGTGAAGATGTTTCAGCTCTATATGAATAGCTACAGTTCAATCAATACTTCAGGTTTTGTAGATGTAATATAAATGCCTCACACAATAAGAGTAAAGAGTTTTTAAACCTACATTTTTTTAGGGCTCCTTGTACTGGAGCTCAGATCACACTGCACGTATTTACACTCGCCTTTAAAACTGTCGCCTGATAATTATTTATTTTTATTTATTTATTTTTCATCTTTATTTTAAACTGTCCAGTTTCAGTGATCCGGTGCCCACTGTAGGTTCAGATTCCTGTTTTTGGATTCGTTTTGTCATGTTGTATATTCTGACTTGCGCAGCTGTTCCTTTTAAAGTGGCCAGCAAACATGTATTGTATTACAAGGCAGTTACTGCACATTAAGTTCAAAATGAAAGCTTAACTGACTCTTGTGTAATCTGTATGCCCACTAGGACAGAAGCTGTTCCTTTTTTTTTCCCCCCCTCTGAAAGGTTTTCAGTGCTTTTAAACTAAATGCTAAAAAGTTCCAATCCTAAACATCTGCTCCTGCTTAAATTAATCACTGTTTTTCAAAGGCATCCTCGTGATGTCTGAATCGGCTTTCTGTATTCATCAGTGTCTTTCATTTTCAGCCTTTCTTTGTGGACATCTACATCCTGTGCCTGGTTTACACGGATTACTTGTGTATTGTATTTACATCAATTCACCCATAACTTATTCCAAACCCTGTTTTTAACACAAAATCCTTTTTTTATTGGAAATAATCGGAGTCCGTGAATTGGTCAACGTGCAGAAATGTTTTAAAGTACATTAATATCGAACACAAGCAAGCAAATCCGGAAAGCAGCAATTAAAAACTGTCTTGTGTTCAAATAATAAATGACTGAAATCTAATCTAGGATGGAACGCTGGATCACGGACTTCTATAAGACGTTTAAAACAGAAAAATAAACCCACCGTTCAAATCTCCCTGTTCAATATGGTTTCATAATGTTCTTACTACTCAGGGCAAAATGCGATACTTCTAAAAATTCACATATTAAATTATTACAATCAGAATACAATGTAATACCGTTTCTGTCGGCCGAAATGAAATCGAGCTCTATATTGCGTCTGATTGTGAAACTTTTTGCATGCTGCAAAAAAAGATCTAATTGGATAAGGAAACTGTCTCAATTCATTCTGAAAAAAAAAAAAAAGGCATGATTTTCCATCTGCAGCTTTAGAGACAGATTTCTTTCTGAATGCCTTTTAAAAAAAAAGGATTGGATTGTTGCTAAGTAACGCCTCTTTTTACATCCTTCTTGGCTGGTTTCTTAAAGTGTTTTGGTTGAGCAGTGATTCTAGTGTGCCACTCTGGGTTTATTTGCTGTTTGGATTTTTTTATGAAGTAAATTATTCACTGTTTTTTTTTCTCCCTCCATCCTTCGACTGCCCATTTTCTGTGCCCTTTGAGATGTGAGGTTTGATTCCTCAAATGTGGGACTGGATCCTCCTTGTAGTCCATCTGATTGATAGCTGTATGCGTTTGAGATGCTTTTCTGCTCAGTATGGATATAAAGAATGCTTATTTGAGTTATTGTCAGTTTGATCGGTTTTCTCTGACCACTCTTAACAGCACAATGACAACAAAAGGCGTTCAAAGAGGCTTTTTTTTTTTTTTGGTTACAGCAAAAGGAGAAGTCAAGGAAATGGCGTCGTGGGTGGGGTCATAGTTAGACCCTGAACATCTAGATCTGATCTGTGCTTTCATAAACATCCTTCTTCAAAAGTTAATATAAAATCTTTCTCAAACTCGCAGAGAATATCACTCAACTCCTGCTTTTCTTTTTGTTCTCTATACCCGTTGTCATTTTTGTCTTTGTATACTGGCAGCTCCGAAACAGGTGATAAAAGAATAACCTTCACGTTAACGAACCGGTCGACACTAAACTGTTGGTGTGTTCAAAGAGCGATGCCATGTTCCTGAAATGAAAGGGTTGTCTCTCTCCTCATCTTGATCAAAAAATGTGGCGCATCTAAAAAACACTTCACACTCAGTGATGGACTAAAGCCGCTAATGAGAGCAAAGGATCATGGGTAGAACAAGTGTTTGCTGCATCAACAGTATTTCTTGATGCTATAAAACCCTCTATCTTGAAAGCAGGACTTCACGAGCATCGAAAGCTCTAATATGTTTACCTGTATACAACACGTCACGCTCCTTACGTTAGATGAGCTGTTTGTATTTAGTGCTAATATAGAGTGTGGGTTAATATTAGCTCAACACGACAGGTTTATTATTCCTCATGTGCCTTCAAACATTCAAATGATCACACCCAGAAGGTCTATGAACTTGGTGAGACCTGCTCTTCAGGTTGCTTCATCTGGACAACTTCAGCTTCATGAGTGAGTGTGTAAAGGTAATAGTGTGAGTTTGTGATTAACAAGTGACTCTTGAAGCTTGTTTGCTTAACAATGTATGTGACCGGTGGCGATGCTACTTTTTACATCAGAATCAGAGTGAAATGAAGACTTTTGGTTTATTTGTGACTTTGTTTTGTATCATCAGTGCTGACACTCCTTACTGTTCTTAATTGTACACAATTTACAATTTAAAAAAAATATATAATTTATTGAATGCCTTATTGCTCAAGTTTGTGGATACTGCTGGAGTTGGTGAATTTTCCACTGGGATGAATAAACTGTCTGTCTATCTGTCTATCTATCTATCCATCTATCTGCCTATCCATCTGCCCATCTCCACTCATCTCCGTCCATCGGTCTGTCCATCCATCTACCTGTTGCTGCTTCACAACCCCATTAGTCTGGGTTTGATCCTGAGCTCGGTCAGAGTGCTGGGTATAGTTTTATATCGGATTTTGGTCAACTCAAGATCAAGTTACGGTGAATGTGTGTAATAAATTGTGTTAATAAAAAAAATCTCAACTCAGTTAATTGACATGGAAAGGTGGAATTTGCAACAAGAGCAGTAGTGAGGTCACCTCGCTCGCTCAGATCTACCAGCACTGCTCGACTGGTCCCACCATCTCTCAGGGTAAGAGGTAAGTCTACTACAAGACTGTCTTCTGTTCTGGCACCGAGGTGGTGGAATGAACTTCCCCTAGGGGTCCGGACAGCTGAGTCACTGGGTATCTTCAAACGACGGTTGAAGACCTACTACATGAAAAACTCGAACTAGCACATTTTCCCTGTGTTTGTTGTGTGTATTTAAAAAAAAAAAACTTTGAACAGTATTTTAGTCTCATGGTATCTTAAGTCTGTAACCAAGTGAACCAGAGTTAATGTATTCAATGATAGAGACCTAAAAGCGTTTTTGTACGTCTGCCAAATGCTGTAAATGTAAATGTAAATGTCAAAGATCTGATGTCAGGTGAGGAGCTCTGTGGTGCAGTCAGTGTTCCAGACCATCCCATCCCAGTCAGGGCTCTGTGCAGACCACTTGAGTTCTTCCACTTCAATCTTGTCACACCGTGTTTTCATGAACGTCACTTTGTACACAGGGGCATTGTCATGCTTAAACAGGTTTGGGCTTCAGTTCCAGTGAAGGGAAATTATGCTGCAGCTTCATCATACAAAGACTACAACCTGTGTGCTTCCAATTATATGGCCACAGTTTGGGGAAGAACCACATACACCACACAGGTGTGATAGTCAGGTGTCCACAAATTTCATAAAACGCATTCACTGTACAGATCTTTTTTTTTTTTTTGGTAAATTCATGTAGAAACAAAAACGACCTGAGCACCTGAATAGAACAGAGAGCTAGATAATACAATAAACATGGAAACCAGTTTTTTTTTTCACTTTCTCACTGCAAAACACTGAGTATACAATTTACAGTCAACAGTAATTTGCTGCAAATATATACAGAACATGGCAGGTGCCCTTATCCAGAGCAAGTTACAATTTTATCTCATTTTATACAACTGAGCAATTAAGGGTTAAGGGCCTTATGCAGGGGCCCAGCAGAGGCAGCTTGTTGGACCTTTGATTCATACTCACAAAATTCCTATTGGCAGTCCAACACCGCAACCACTAAGCTACCACATTCCCTTGATATAAATATGAAAATATTTGATTTTTACAACATACCAAAGAGGTGTGATAGAGAACCTTTTACTGTAGACTCCATATATGACATATATTGTAAGTTTAAAACAGAATATAATCCACTGCATCTGCCATTGCTCACTTGTTTGATGCTTTGCTTCCAAGCGATTTATAATTGAGGCAGGATGCAACTGAGCAGTTGTGCTTAAGGACCTTTGCTCAAGTACTGGTTTGGTGTTGGTGGAATTTAAAAGCGTGGACCTCTATTTTGTAAATCAAAGATCCATTACTAATTCTTTTACTGGCCTTTTGTAAAATCTACCTTCAGCCCAATAGTAATTACCAAAGTCTTTGTGTTGATTTGAAACGTCTTTGATTTTATCATGCAGCAAATTACGTTTTTTTTCTTTTCTTGCACAAATCTGATATTATCCTTAGTTCTTTCTAGTGCCTTAAAGGATCTGTCTCTGCTTTCCTTTTCAGAATTTTGCTTTGATGTAATCATTCATAGAATCTTACAATATAGAGATTGCTCTTTCAGAAAGCATTCCAGTTAGAAATTTTCTAGAGTGATTTACATTTACAGCATTTGGCACATGCTCTTATCCAGAGTGACATAAATGTTTCTACAGCTGAGCATTAAGGGCCTTCTTCAGGGACCCAGCACTGGCAACTTGGTGTATTCAAACTAGCAACCTTCCAATTGGTAGTCCAAGACCAATAAGCTTCCACATCTCACGTCGTTCTAGAGATTTAGAGATCTATTAAACATTGTGAGAAGCAAATCCAACAGTTCTCCTTTCACATAAAACCCTTTAATGGTAAAGTTCCATGTTTTTTTATGCAGCTGTGTGTCTTTCCGTAGCACCAGGGTCCTGTGTACTACATCAGCTATATTTGACCGATATGACAATAAATGCCTCTTGACTTGACTTGAGCCATTAAAGATTCCCAGAACCTTATGACCTTCCAATTGGAACCCTTTTAGAACCATTAACTAATTATATAATCTTTTATAACAGGGTTGCCCTATAAGGATAGGGTTAGGGTTAAAGTTAAGTAAAGTCTGTATAGAAAGCTAGAACCATAACATATAACCATCCATATAACTGTATAAAAAAGTGTTACGCATTGAGAAAGTTTCCATGTAGAAGTTCCATTCCTATTTAGAAGCAAAATTCATCCCGAGGACCTTGATCTTTTTTTTTTTAATTAAAACCATGGACCATTCACAGAACTTTAGAGGTAACCAAACAGCAGGGGAAAAGTCCTAAATACAATCCTTGTAGAAATCTAGAGCAGTTAAGAAACCATCTGTGTTAATTTTCACTTCTGTTATTTTCCATAATGCACTGATCCCTGTCCTGAGACCGCTTGCTTCCTGTTCACAAGAGTTCCAGAACCTTTTAGAACAAAATCCTCCACCCTGTGTGCTGCTGATCACCTCCACATTCTGAACCCCATGGTCATACTCTCCCCACTGCTCACAGGGGCTAATTAATGCCTCAATATGCAAATGAGCACAGCTGCCAAACTGCTGGATGTGATTTTTCTTTTTTCGGGTCATTTGTCAGCAGTGCAATGAGGCTCCGAGCTGGATGATGAAACAGACTGAAGCGTCACTGTTTATAGTCTGAAACCTAAAAGCAAGCATTGCCGAGACTCCTCGGATCATGGCTTAGTGCCTGCTCATGTTGTGATGTTGTATAACAGTCTAGACCATCAGAAGTTGAGTTTTCATCTCAGGACTCTGTTAGGAGGGCGAAGCGTTAAGGCTGTGAGTCACAGACACCTAAGTGGCTCTGAACACACAGTCAATTAACAAGGCTCTCCGCATCGAACCAATCTCCGATCAGTCCAGCCGTGCGCTCGGGTCACGCTGAGGCACAAGAAAGGAGTGTCTTGCTATTTCAAAATTTCTCTTTGTGGATAAGAATGGCTAATAACAGTGCTTTCACTGTCATATTTGACATGACCAGTCACTGCAGTAATTACAATCATTATCGGTCAAAGGATGTCAAGTTATCCCTCTTTAAACATAGGCCGCTCGAGAAAATCAATTATTCAATCAAGAAAGACCCCCCTCCTTCACTGCATTCAATGGGGTGAATCAAGTTGGTTCACTTAATTTTAGGGGCCACGGTGAATGTGCCACGGCGAAGACCTTTAATTTCCGAGTCCTTGCTTTACATTCAGTGGAATGTTGAGTTAATTGTGTCGATCAAATGAGGAAAGCTGAGTCTTTTTGTGAGTTCGCTTGGAGAGCAAGTGAGTCACACTTCTTTACATATACCTCTTCTCTCTCTCTCTCTCTCTCTCTCTCTCTCTCTCTCTCTCTCTCTCCCTCTCTCTCTCTTTCTCTCCTTCCCTTTCTGTCTCTGCTCCTCATGACTATCAGGATTGGCAGGATGTAATTTAAGTGCATAGGCACAAAGACCAAATGTCAAGTAGATGGGCGATGCGTTCAGATTTAAATGTACCAGCACTTGCTCCATTCAGGGTGTGTAATTAGGATCACTGCTACAAAGAGGAGAGTCAAGAGATCACAATGTGGTTTAGATGCACGAGGAACAAGACAAGCCATCAAGTTTGTTTAAAGAAGCATGAAGGCAATGCAACAATAGAGATTTCCTGCATATGTTTAGCGTTCACGTTGAATAGGTAAAAGGGTTTCCAGTGTTTCACCTAAACTACAGATACTACCTGTAAATGCTGTGTTGGTTTTTCCACACTAATGTCTTTCCAATACTGATTTCCAAATTCTTATTGATTTTCCATGAGATTGACATCCGTCCATTTCCAAGTTCCATCATCAAGCCAGAATTCGATGTAGCTGATGCATTCTGTCTTGTCTTTCTGAATCTGATCAAAAAGTCCTCATCAGGCTGCTGTTCTACTTGACCCTCAGCACACGTTTTATACAAAATCCAATGGAAAGAAGTTACTCTTTTAAAAAAAAAATCTAAATCGCGCCAAGCGTTTTTTTCCTCCCCTGATCAGTCAGATTGCAAGTGTTGTAACGCGAATAAATAGTTTTGTTAGCGAGTGAATATAAGACTAATGATGAAAAGAACTTCGTGTCTGCTTTTTGGACATTCACTTACATGTAATGCATCTTGACATCCCACATTTGATTACATACAGTCAAGTCACATATGCATATCAAATTCTGTGGATTTCTTTTTTTTTGCCTCCAGAGTCTAGGTGATGACTCAGAGTCACAGAGTCACAGAGTCACTGAGTCACAGAGTCACTGAATCACAGAGTCACACCGGTTTGACACTCTGATTCCAGAATGTGAGGTTAGCGAGAATTTATTTCATACTGAATTAGAAGTGTGTTGATTTCGAATCCTATTTAAACGACGGTGTAGATGTAGATTAATATAATGACACTATTCCTGATACAGATACTTAATTAATCCTGTCGCATTAATATTTTCTACAGTCTTCCCATCCAAAGAGTAAAAAAAATTAAAAAATTAAAAAAAATTAAAAATTAAAAATAAAAATAAATACATAAACAACCAGAAGCAGGCATCAATACACCAACATCAGTATCAACATGCCAGTGTTTATCTGTCTGTCTATCTATCTATCTATCTATCTATCTATCTATCTATCTATCTATCTATCTATCTATCTATCTATCTATCTGTCTATCTGTCTGTCTATTGTCTATCTATCTATCTGTCTGTCTATCTGTCTGTCTGTCTGTCTGTCTATCTATCTATCTATCTGTCTGTCTGTCTATTGTCTATCTATCTATCTATCTGTCTGTCTGTCTGTCTATCTATCTATCTATCTATCTATCTATCTATCTATCTATCTATCTATCTATCTATCTATCTATCTATCTGTCTGTCTGTCTGTCTGTCTGTCTATCTATCTATCTATCTATCTATCTATCTATCTATCTATCTATCTATCTATCTAGCTGTCTGTCTGTCTGTCTATTGTCTGTCTATCTATCTGTCTGTCTGTCTGTCTGTCTGTATCTATCTATCTATCTATCTATCTATCTATCTATCTATCTATCTATCTATCTATCTATCTATCTATCTGTCTGTCTGTCTTAAAAGGCATTGGTTACCTAAACTGTGTTAAATATTTTTTTTTTATCTGATGTGTAAATAATTTAATTGACAACAAGGTAATTTGCGTGTAACTCCATCGTCACACGTGAATCTAAACACCGTTATTCCTGAATAGATTAGTAATTACTAATCTAACTTTATATCATATTCATATCATGTTATTATGGCTTCATTAACTACTGAATTGTTAGACTAAGATGTAAAATTTGTATTGCATCATGTCACAGCAGATTCTGTGGTGGTAAATATCTAATTGTTGTATTTCGTATCATGTTGTATGGAATCTGGAGCTTTACATGCTGATGATGCTGTAAGTAAAACAAATCAAAAGGACTTATGATCATCTTGCTGGTTTTCTGATGGCATCTGTGTGCATGTAACATAGTACTGAAAGGTAGGTTAGAAAATATCATACACATCATCTTTAAGTGAAATCTTCAGAGCAGTGCCTTCGTTGTCTGCCATGCAGGACGTCTGCATGCGCCATTGTGCTCCAAGCCCTTTTCCGTTTAATTAGATTTGTAAAAACAATTTTTGGAGAGCTCCCATTCTGTAAAAGCTCTCAGGGGTTAAAATCAGCTGAGCGCTTCTTCTTTTCAGCTTTCTTTTCACCGACGGAGCATAAATTATTTAAAATTGTGCGACCTTTTATCTCGCCCCCTTTGAAGGCAGCAAATTAAAAATGTAAATGGGCTTCCTAATTAATATGCAAATGCATTCATTCCCAGTTAACAATTAGCAATTAAACCTGCACTGTCTAGAAAGAGCACCAGGCGAAATTAGCAACTTATTTTTGCATTTGAAAAACCTGACACGTTGGGCTGAACAAAGTGACTTTTCGAGAGGGTTCGGGATCAGACCTGTGACATCTCCATGGTTGAAGAAGAAAAAAATAGTCATATCTCAGACCTGTGCAGCCTTCTTCCAGTGTAGAGCAGTTAAGCTTATGTGTATTTACTATAGGTTTATGATGAAGACATAATAATGTCAGGATGAGGATTAGCCAAGCCTGAGCTCCTTTACTGATCCACTCACTGGAATTAAAACATGCGTGCAACATTAAGTGCCTGGCCTCATAACTAAAAATAATACTAGAAGAAGAATTAACACGGGGGTGGAGCATTTCATTAATTTACAGATTAATGATGCAGAGTAGCAGTAGCTTGTTATTAAAGCGCTATTTCTGAATTACAGCTCTGAGAGGAGCCCCTCGGGACGAACGTGTTTAGTCACCGCTCTCTGCTTAAGCTAGCGGAGCATCACGTTCTCTACCACAGGAGGTGTGTGTGTGTGTGAGAGAGAGAGAGAGTGAGAGAGAGAGAGACCCTGGCATTTCCTCTAGTGGATACATGATGTATATATTCACACCATTTCTCCTCATCTGCATTCTACATATGTCATCATGTTACAGAACTGGAACACACACTCCATCGTTATAAAAAAAAAAAAACACAAAACAATCTTCTATGATAAGAGTTTATTTTACAGATCCTATTTTTCCATGTACAGATTTAGCAATTTGCCTTTTTCCTTCTCATCGGAGCTAATATGTGTGAATAAGGTTGTGAGTTCAAATCCCAGGTCTATTAAGCTGCCATTGCTGGGCACCTGAGCAAGGCTGTAAACACCCTTAAGGGCTTCTGCATAATTATATGATACATAAAGTAAATATAAATATGTTGTTATAAGTATGTAATTACAAAAAAATATTTTTAGAATTTTTATTTTTTATGTTTGCAAATCAGTTTAAAAAAACTCCACATTATTTTATTTTCAGTATGTTCTCTCAGTACCTCTGGGGTTTCCTTTGGGTTCTCCGGTTTCCTCCGTCAGTCCAAAAACATGTGTTGTAGGATGTTTGGCAGCTCTGTATTGTGTATAGTGTGTGAATGTGTGTGTGTGAGTATCTGTGTGATTGATGGCCTGTGATAGACTGGTATCCTGTCCAGCAATTTCCAGCTCTCGACATTGAACAGCCTGTTCAGAATTTTGTTATTTTCCAGTCACAGCAATTGACAACAAAATCAAGCAACCTGCGATATTCAGAGGTGTTTTTCATAACGGTCAGATTTTCCAAAGATTTGGTCTAATTAGATTCACGTGTGTCAAACATGAGTACAGGTCTTATATAAAATAATTTGTCTCTACTGGTAGGAGTATGAAAGAACAGAGGTCTTTATTTTGTCACGTATACATTACAGCAAAATTCTTTCTTTGCATATTGCAATGTTGAAGGTTGGGGTTGGAGCTCAGGGTCGGCCATATAGTGCCACTGGAGCAGAGAGGGTTCAGGGCCTTGCTAAAGGGCCAGCAGTGGCAGCTTGACTGTGCTGGGACTAAAACCCTGATCCTCTGATCAACAACCCAAAGCAGGAACCACTTGAGCAATCACTGCCCCACTGAAGAAGAATGTTTTAAAGTTAACCAAATATTATTGCAAAAACAATCTCCACACGTTGCATTGCAAATTCTGAAAAAAGACACAACTTCAATTTTTGGCTGCAACAATCACAGAAAATTATAACGTCAACATGTGTTTTTAAGCAATACCCCTACATCCCTATTTAGGTTGCTGTTACTATAGAAACGATATCATATTATCACAACAATCTAGTTCAATCCTAGTGCAATCCTGTGATCTCTCTCACAGCCAAAACCTCTGTCGGAAAAGCTGTTATAAAAAAATCAAGAGAATCAACACCTGTTCACTGTCGAGAATTCAGCAGTAGTGTGGTGTAATATTCATCATTGATGCTGTAGAGTTATGATACTGTTTGTGTACAATGCTAGCCTGGAAGCAGATGAAACTGTGAAAGCAAACACTGGCTAGTCTTGGCTATTATGGTCCATTTTTCAGGGTAAAATAAAGGTAAAATTCTTTGAACAGCTGAAGTTATGGTAATTCAAGTTTAGATTTGAGTGTTGGGTAGATTAAAGGAAGTTAAATCACAGTGCATGGAGAAGTTGTCATTCTTCCATCTTCACTGTTTTTCACTGCTGTTTTTGTTTATCCAGTTACGACTCGCGATTCTCTGATGCTTTGCCCTTTGCTGTTTTGTCTTTGAAAAAAAGATAAGAGTATGTGTGTTTTCGGTACACTGTGGCAGAAGGACTAAGACATTTTGCTCGTAATTAGCGTGGGCCTCTTGATCAGACAATGCGACAGGGTTCATTAACACTGTGCTAATTGCCAGGCTCCTCTTAAAAAGTTTTCACTTCATGTTTTCTTTCTTCTCCTACTTTCGTTCCTGGTGGAAGGAGGGGGACGTGCAAATGAGCGGCTCAGTCTTTTACAGGAAACTCTATCACTTGGCTGAGATTCCCACTGTGCCAATATGGTGATGCAATGCAAAGCAGAGGCTCTGCCGTCACTTCCAGCGTCTAATCCTCCATCAATCTGTTCATTTGTTCATTCAGCACTAATGAACTCACAAGTGTCCTTTTTGACAGATGTTCCCCCTGCTTAGGTCCATTGTAAGATGAATCTGTTTTGTACGCTTTGACATGACGCTGCGTGCTGTCGGGAGCCTCTCGCTCTCTCTGGACTCCAGGCGTCAAAATGGCAAAACACAAAGAATTTAAGCCTTTATTTTGTCACATATACATTACAGCACAGTGAAATTCTTTCTTCACATATCCCATCTTTGGAGGTTTGGGTCAGAGCCCCTGGAGCAGACAGGGTTTAATAGTAGCAGCTTAGCAGTACTGGGGTTTGAACCCCAAGCCGCCAATCAACAACCCAGAGTCTTAACCACTTGAGCCCACTGCCCCACTCACATATTGCCTGTGACCCTCACACACTGGTGGTTCAAGTGGTTAAGGCTCTGGGTTGTTAATTGTTGGGTGAGGTTCAAGCCTCAGCACTGCCAAGCTGCCACTGTTGGGCCCTTGATCAAGGCCCTTAACCCTCACTGCTCCAAAGGTGCTATATCATGTCTGACCTTGCATTCTGACCGTAACCTCCAAGGTTAGGATACGCAAAGAAAGTTTTTTCTGTTTCACTGTAAAATGTAAAAAAAATAATTATTTATATGAAAATCAATTATTCAATTGAATTGAATTAAATTTATTTTTATAGCTCTTCTAACAATTGACATTGCCTCAAAGCAGCATAGAAACAGAAGAAACAGAATATAGAAACCATAAAAATTTAAAGTTTAAAATTACATTAATTATTTATAATAAATTATTTTTAAATAAAAAATATTTTACAATAACATTTATGGCTAATGATCAAGCCTGAGGTGACAGTGGAGAGGTAAAACTCCCTGAGATGATATGAGGAAGAAACATTGAGACGAACCAGACTCAGAGGGGAACATCATCCTCATTTGGGTGACACTGGATAGTGAAATAATATAAATAATGTAATTATGCTTGTTATAATTCTACATGTATTCTATTTTCAGATATGTCATGTTAACAAACCAGGGTGTAGACAACAATGCAACACTTTCTCTTAATACACTTGCATGATTTGGCTGCTTCACGTTAATTATTTTCTTCGTATCCTTACGTGCACATGTTCATTAAATTAAAAACCCTGAACGACAAATCACCATACTCTGCATTCACACAATGAATTCTCACCATGGAACCACGAGACCCGAACATACACTCGTCCCAAATCAAAAACAGAAACAACACAGAGTAGGTCAAGAATCTTCTGGCTGACGCTGTTATGTAAAATTGAGTTAAATGTGCAAATCGAGGATTACATACCTAATTTTTGGACCATTCTGATCTAGCATTCAGTCATTTTGTTTTTAGAGAGGTGCAGTATTGCATCTAACCACAGTATATCATACTAAAATTAGTTTTAAATCACACTTGAAGCCAATATTAAGTACATGAATAGAACAGTATTTACTAAATAAAATAAAAGTATCATCCCAAACTTTTTACCAGTTCACAGGGGTTCCGTTCAGCCGGTGACATTTTTAATTAGTATAAACAGATGAATTATTTTAACGCTGCATGTTTTATATAAAATGAGTCAGGACACTGTTAGCTTTCACGGTGACGTGTTTTTCCTTTGGTTGGGAAAATCCTACATAGAACTTTTAGTGTCTAGAGATAAAGGGGCATCTCAGAGAGCAGAAATGGTTTTGATATCAGCATTTAGTTTGAAAATTGTAAAATCTAAAAAAATATATATATATAGTAAAATTTTTTGGCCTCTGGTATAAAGAGTTAATCTGAGAGTGAATTATTTTTTTTAGTTAAAAAATGATAAGGATAAATTGAAATGAAAGTGAGCTGTAAGAGTGTCATGTATGCTTGGTTAGCTTATCCTTTAAACCATGGGCATGATTTCTTTATAGAAAAACGTATCTAATGATCAAACTCACTGGCGTTGATTTATTAAGTTAATATATAGATTTTTATACATTGCGTAACCCTCACTAGATGGAGAACACAAGGAAACGGAAAAGGTCACATTTCTATTCCTAATACTGAGTGAATACTGAATGTAAATATGTTTGAGAAATGTTTCCCCAAGCCGACGGATATCTTGTGATCTGGCTAATGAGCGATTAGGGTCAGAGCTTGTTTTTGTCTTTTTTCCTTTTGCATATTTCTGATCAGCAGTGACGCAGGTGCAAAATTGGCTTCTTTCTGACTCGTTCCCCATGCTCACATCAGCAGGCGAGTCTGTCACAAGAAACAATGAGTCAGTGCATTAGACAGAGACCGTCTTAACGCAGAGGTGATATAAAAATGATAATTGTGCACAGTCTCTAAGGAATCCAACTGAGTGGCTCTGTAATGATGCTCTCACTAATGTACAGTATACGCTGTCAGATACAGCACTAATGTACGAGGACTTTTGGATGTGCTTGAAGTACATGTTGTTATTACCAGGTGAATATTACTGAAATATACATTTTTCAACTCTGGTTGATGTGATTATTTCATTTCTTTTCAAATTAATAAAATACCCAGTGGTACAAAGTGGTACAGTGGGCATTATAAGTGCATCGGTGATTCCAACCTGAGTTCTCGTTACTATCTGTGCAATGTTTCACTTAATCTCTGGGTCTGTTTTTTGGTTTTGTTTAAACTTCCAAAAAATTATTCTGGAGTTGAATATTCTGTTGTTAGACATAAACCTGTGTAAGAGTTAGATTTTGTGAGTTTATTTCTAACTTAAGGTGTTTAAGGTAACTCTAAAGCGGTGTAAGATTTTGTGTGCTAAGGAGCCTGTGTGCTAAGGAGCCTGTGTGCTAAGGAGCCTGTGTGCTGAGGAGCCTGTGTGCTAAGGAGCCTGTGTGCTAAGGAGCCTGTGTGCTAAGGAGCCTGTGTGCTGAGGAGCCTGTGTGCTGAGGAGCCTGTGTGCTGAGGAGCCTGTGTGCTGAGGAGCCTGTGTGCTGAGGAGCCTGTGTGCTGAGGAGCCTGATTCAACTTCCCCTGGTGTTGTTTGGTCTACATCTTTCCTGGATAATTCCCAGCTGCATTATTGCTTAGTGCCATTTTACTTTATTTAACTATTTTTTATGCTGTGAGGAATGGTTGATTTTTTTTTGTATGTAGCAGCTCAGTGGTTGAGGTGTTGGACTATTAATCAGAAGGTTGTGAGTTTGAATCCCAGGTCCATTAAGCTGTCTCTCCTGAGCCCCTGAACAAGGCCCTTAACCGTCAATTGGTCAGTGGTACAAATGCAAGTCACTCTGAATGAGGAAGTCTACCAAATTCTGTAAATGTATTTTATTTTAAGTGTTTTTTTTTAGTTTTATTTTCATCTAAAACCATTTTATTGTTCTGAATTTTTTAAGACTATGAAAGGGTAGCATGTTAGTAGCATTTTAACTCCACAGGAATTTAGCTTTAACTCTTGAAAAAAAGTTCATTTAACTTTATTTGATGGTCACACAGTTACACTCAAAAGTAGAGAAACCTCACAGAAAGTTTATTCCAAAGGCTAGAATTTGCTGTGCAGTCAGCAGTAGTCTGTGAGGCTTCTCTATAGAGCTCTTCACACATGAAATATTTAACTCTGGGTGATAGTAAACTCCGGGTAAACACAATCCTGGGTAATCTTATTTAATGTTTCATAAGTATATTATCTCAAGTGTCTTATATATTTTATAGTACACTGTGCAAAAATATAGGAATCTAAACAAAGAGGGTTCTAGTAAACATATATACACTTGTGTAATAGCAGCAGATGGATGAGGTATTGAAATTATTGATTGACCTGCACTTGATAAGTTTGTCGCACTTGATAAGTTTGCTAGATGTTTCTTCATTGTTATGACGTCCTGGTGTTCACGTGATATGAGGCAGGCTAAGCATTTAGCAGATGCCCTTAGTCAAAGCTGCTTACATTTATCTCATTTATTTTAATAATACAACTATGCAGTTGAGAGTTAAGGGTCCAGCACTTGCAGCTTTTGGCGATACTGGGATTTGAAAGCCGAACCTTCCGATCAGTGGGTGAGCTGCCACTTCTATCTAACATTAACATTCTACCAGTGCTTCTTTCACACTGTACACGTTCTGCATCACAATGTTGGGTTAATAATGCGAAAGTGCTGTTAAAAGTAGGTGTGAAACTTTCCTTAAACCAGGCTTAAAAAGCAGGGTTTAGAACAACAATAAGCCAGGAATAGCACAGCATAAAAAGCTCTTATATCCCCTGTTAGTGTAAATCTGTGTGTTCATCGTGCTTTGAGATGGACTGCTGTCCCATCCAGGGTGTATTCCAGCTTTGCATGGGCTCCGGATCCACTGCGACCCTGACTAAGGTAAAGTGATTACTAACAGCTGAAAATGAGAGATTTAAAAAACACACACAAACACACATACACACACAAATACGAGCTTTGATTACAAACACACAGAAGACAAATATCCCCAACTTTTTATTTGTTTTGTGGAATCTGAATGAGAGAATCTGTGAGAACATTCCTCTATCTGATTGGATCCGTCCTGGACACACACCCTTCTCATATACTATTATTACTACAAATTCAAACTCATATGTTATCCTGGTCATCTGCATTGGTAAAATGATCCAATGCTCGGTTTTAGAAGCTTTTAAACTTGGGGGAAAATGAAATTTACAATTCAAGCACCTGATGCCAATTTCTTTACTGTTCAGACTTTTTATCATGTCTCTTCTCTCGAACTCATCTTTTTATATAAAGACTGATTGCACCGTTTTCTGTATTGTGATTTTCTTTTTCAATTGAATTAAAAATAAAAAGATTTTGTGCATGTTTTATCACCATAAGAAATATCTCTTATTTATTTTTTTTTAATTTTCCTTACCATAATTTTATTTGCTATTTTAAATTTTTTATGTAATATTCATGATACTTCCCTATTTTTTTACCCACCTGAAAACATATATTAAACATTATTTAAATGTCAATTTTAAATAAAATTGTTATTTCTACAAGCACTGAATACCAAAGAGTTAAAAATATTCTCAGAATTGGTGTAAATTTAATGGAAAAATAAGCCCAATTTTTTAAACCTAAATATTATTGGAAAATAAAAAATTATGGCATTTTCACCTGAAAGTAAACAAAAGTGTTAAATAAAAAAATAAATCTGTTAAATGCAATTTCTGTCATGCTTTTATCTTTTAGCTCTGTATCTGACATGACACACACCTGTCATTGTGAAAATCATCAAGATACATTTTTATTGCTTATTTCCATAAAAAAAACTGCTAAAGCCTTTAATTATATTTTGGGGATTTGAAAATAAATGTTTCTAGCTGTCTTGTTAAATCAGAAGTGACCGCCAGGGTCAAGGGGACATCCTGATGAGTAGTGAAGAGAACGTGAGGTTAAATACATGCTAATGTAACTATGTTTTTTTTTAACTCGGGTGTAATAATGATGAATTCTCAGTGGAGTCTGAGTGTGTGTTAGTGTTTGGTGAGCGTGGATATGAAAAAGGCTTCATCTTTCTTTCAGTCTGATGCGTTGTAACGACTTCTAAGCTCTGTCAAACATCACGCTGCCTCTCGCTCTCCTGAGGACTCCAAGACACCTTCTCTTTCTCATCCAAGGAGAATGAAGGAGAAACCTGCTTTCCTCATTTCTTTTAATGTTCGCTCTTGTGCTCCCTCCTCAGACGTCTGCGTTAGCCATGACGACTTTGTTAACCGACGTGCTCTATCAGAGCCCGAGCGATGCTGATTGAAAATACAGCTCTGATGAGTGTCCTGGTGTCTCGAGAAAACAAGCTGTTCTTGAGAGTTTGTGCTTTTACTTTGATGGTGTTCAGAAAATTTGTTATATTAAAGAAATAAACCATTAGGCTTGTAGATGTCAGGACATAATGACCTGTTAAAAACCACACAGAAACTATGCTGGCTAGTAAAGCTAACTCTATAGCAATTATTTTTTTTTAAATAAACAACACCTTTCTGAGAATTCAGATCAAACTGTGTATTCCTGTAGCTAACACTTTAGTGTTTGATGGTGCCCACAGAGCTTAGGCTGCCTTAAAAGAAATCTGCTTTTTATTTAAATAGAAAAATAACTTAAAACAGGACAGCTCTGAAACTTTCCATAATGGCCTCGTAAAAAATGCTGCTTTAATAATAATGCCTATTTTCTGTAGTCTTCCATTGAGTTGGTGTTAAAATAAATGTCATCCTGCAGCGAGGCCTCAATGAGGGCTATGGGGACAGTTTGTAATAATTAAAAGTATTGCTAGAGTCATACACAATCATTTCAGTGGTAGCTTAGAAACCCTGTTAAACGCTAAGAATCGTATTAAATTAAATCTTTAGAATGATGAATGTACAGTATTTTTCATTATGAGATTGTGATGAGCCACCAGAGTGTGAAACCAGAGTAACTGCACTTACGTGAGCCATCATTCACTTTCACTGGTCACCATTGTTCCCAGCAACCAAACACTGGTCACTATTACTCCCAATGACCCATCACTGGTTGCTGTTGCTCCCAAAGATGAAACACTAATCACCATTCTTCAACCCAATCAGTGATGATAACCAATCATTAATCACCACTTCTTTCAAAGACAAATCACTGATCACCATTGTTTCCAATGACCAATCGCTGGTCACCATTAATACACTTTTTCAACAACCAAAAACTAGTTCTTTCACTCTTTCCATTGACAAATCATTGTTAACCGTTGCTCCCAACAACCAATCACAGTTCATTACTCTTTCCGACAACCAATCACTGATTATCACTTTTTTCATTGACTAATCACTGATAACCATTGCTCACAACAACCAATCGATGATCATCACTCTTTCCAACAACTGATCACAGATCAGCATTTCTCCCTCAAAAAAAAAACAATCAATGATCATCACTATTTCCAGCAACCAATCATTAATCACCACTCTTTCCAGTGACCAATCCCTGATCAACATTGCTCACAACAACCAATCACAGATCTCAATAATGATAATAATAGATATTCTTGAAGATTCAAGAATTTATTCTTATATGCTTATCTCTATTTATTCTCTATATTCTCATGTGCAGTAGGACATAAAATGAAAATGAAGTAATCTGAGGAACACTAAAAAACGATCACTGCCACCATTGTTCCCAGTCCATGATCACTTCCAAATGAACAATCATCACCACCCACACACTTAGTGTATCTCAGAAGACGTTTCAGCAGTTCTCATGAGGGCAACGTCATCAAGTCAACATGAAAAATCATATTCAGTGAATATGTTTTGAATCTCTTTGGCTTGTTCATGTTCCTGTGAGTATTGTGTAATGAATGTTATGAGCCAGGATGACCTCAACTTCACATTCTTCATAAGTAAGATTAAAACTCAACACAACATCACATTCCAAACTGTACCTGCCAGCGCTCTGCAATGTTAACCTCCAAATTTCTACAATTAAGCTTTTGTTTACACCCCAAAAAGTCATATTAGGAGCGGGAAATTTAGCGTAATTATTCATAATTCCAACGATTCGAGTGTAGCTACCTCATTTGCCTGCTTAATTCTGCCTTTTAATTTCTTGCATACATTTGCACATTAATTTTGCCCATTGTCTGCTGTGAGGGGTTGTTTATTCTAAAGAAAGATTTCCTGTGCGATGTTTTTCGCCGGAGTGCGGCCCAGTCGGGTGGCGTTCCAGCTGCGAGTGGTGATGATTTGTTTTGTCCTCATTTACAACCCACCGCTTTAACACATTTACTCCCAGCTCTCATTTTTTACACGCAGCGAGAGGCATCAGCCACCCAATAATTGTCAATCAGTTAGTCTAGTCAGTCAGTGAAACTGTCAGTCTGTTCCCTCACACTCCTTCACTTACTCGCTTTCCCTCATTTTCTCATTTTCTCTCTTTCACTCACTTCATATCTTACTCGCTTTCACTCAGGCTTGTTTACTGACACACACACACACACACACACACACACACACACACACACACACACCTTCTCATACATTATCTCTATCCATACTGCACTTATTCATTCACACAGTCATTTCCCTTATTTGTGTGTCTATTCTCTCACTTATTCATGTGTTTCTCTTTTTTCACTCTACTCCAAACCTCACTCCCACATTCTTACATTCTCATTCACTCATTCATACAGTTACTCAATCACCTGCATTACATTCTTCACTCACTCACTCACTCACTCACTCACTCACATACAAATTTACATTCTCCCTCTGTCCCTCCCTCCCTCACTCACTCACTCACTCACTCACTCACTCACTCACACACTCACTCGTTCACTCACTTTCTCATGCACTCACATTCTCCTTACCTGCTCTCACTCACTCACTCACTCACTCACTCACTCACATTCTCCCTCCCTCCCTGCCCTCAATCTCTTAAATCCTCCCTCCCTCATTATTTTATATTCTCACTCACTCACTCACTCACTCACTCACTCACTCACTCACTCACTCACTCCCTCCCTCCCTCCCTCCCTCACTCACTCACTCACTCACTCGTTCACTCACTTTCTCATGCACTCACATTCTCTTTACCTGCTCTCACTCACTCACTCACTCACTCACTCACTCACTCACTCACTCACTCACATTCTCCCTCCCTGCCCTCAATCTCTTAAATCCTCCCTCCCTCATTATTTTATATTCTCACTCACTCACTCACACACTCACTCACTCACACACTCACTCACTCACTCACTCACTCGTTCACTCACTTTCTCATGCACTCACATTCTCTTTACCTGCTCTCACTCACTCACTCACTCACTCACTCACTCACATTCTCCCTCCCTGCCCTCAATCTCTTAAATCCTCCCTCCCTCATTATTTTATATTCTCACTCACTCACTCACACACTCACTCACTCACTCACTCACTCACTCACTCACTCACTCACGTATAATCTCCTTCCCTCATTATTTTATATTCTCACTCACTCACTCACTCACTCACTCACTCACTCACTCACTCACTCACTTCTTCTTCTGCCAAGTTCCTGCATAGCTACCCATGAGTTACACTAAAGAGTTACTGATATTATTCATGTTAGCAAAGCTGGCTAGCTGGAGGAATGCTAGCTCAGTGCTATATTTAGTTGGCTGGCTAACTTACTTAAGTTTGCTAACCTTTTATTTTGTCTGCCAGGAAGTGTATGCATGACAGTTTATTGTGATAACATATTTACAGCTCCATGACCAGACATATTTCTGTATTTCAAAGCTCTAAGCTAGGCATCTGTTAGCTATGGGGCTGCATTTTCTCTTTCATTATTTGTTCACATTCAGGGTCATATGAGTATTAGCTGATGACAGCACATGCTTACAAATGCAAAACACTGCAGTGTAAATGCTTTTCAGGTTTTTGGAGTGTGACGGTTACAAATCGTGCAATGCTAGCAGAGCTGGAGAATAACGTTATGCATTTCTCCTGGTCTGTTTTTTTTTCTCAAGGCTTGCTTTGCATTTGTGTCTTTTTTTTTCTCATGTAATGTTTTCATGTCAGGAACGTGGTGTTCTTTTGAGTGTGTTTGTATGTGTGTGTGCATCTATAAGATTTACATAAATGAGTTCCCAGTATGCCTGTGCCGCTGCCCAGGTGTAAGGCCATTTGCATATAGCAGTGTGATAGGGCTCCCCAGGGTCCCCTTAGCGACTGCTGAGCGAGTAGGGCGTTGGTGGCGTTACAAATGAATTCAGTATTAAAATCAGATTCATGTGCATCCAGTTTCATGTATGGAGGCGAGAAAGCATTGACCGGTTAGACTTGAGATGAAAACGCTGGTGTATAACGAGGGCATGATTGGTAAATGCTAGGATAAATCACGCAACGAATCCATTATACCGATTATATGTGGAGTAAGATGTAAATGCTGCGGATCCTTAATGAGGGCCGTTGAGCTTTAAATCAAACACATAATGCACATGAAGTGGTGAACACTTAGCTGTGCAGTTCATGCCCATCACTATTACTTGTTATGTCATTCTCATTTCCTCTTTAGCTGATAAGAACATCTTATGCATGCACTGGACATGACTGCGTCAGAATCGCTCTTACACATTACCTTACATGTGTTTACGGGCACTGGCAGTGTGTACTATCTCAGGAAGCGGAAAAGGAAATAATGATAATATTGTATTCTCAGAACATACCTTGATTCTTGAGGGCAAATCCTGTGAAACATGCAATGAATTTATGCTAGTCAACAGTAGTGTTGCAAAAAACAATGCAAAAAAGTAAAAAAATATGTTTGTTTTATTGTTATTAAAAAAAAGGAGAATCATAGAAATATATAATGGTATAATAGGTATATACAGTAATGAGTGTGTTCTATGTCACAGCTTCAGTGTTCCTGGTTTTATTCTGAGCTTTCTGTTTTGCATGTGTTTTCTTTTTGTCTGCGTTGGTTTTCTCCAAATTCTATGATTTCCTCCAACTGTCAACTACCTAGGTGTGAATGTGCCCCTATGTGTGAATATGTGTGTTTTCTCCAAACTCATGCCCAGTACTCCTGGGAATCCTAAAGACAACCATCTATTACAGTGCCCTAAAGTGGACGCCATTGCCAATTTAAAGGCCTCGTCATGGACATCACTCCATCTCCCTGCACCACCATTGACGTAGCACCACTAGTACGTCGCTCCGCATTTGTGGTCCACTGAGATTATCACTCCGCCCCCTTGCTTGTCTAAGGACGTCACTCCACCTCCTTGCCTTCTAGCTTCTAGCTAGACGTCATTCTGCCTTTTTGCACGTCTGAGGACAATCTTTCTGCCCCCCTGCACCACACTGGACGTCACTCCGGCTCCTTACTTTGCATAGGATGTTGCTCCCACCATTGGGTCCCCACTGGGCATCAGTTCCCTGCTGGTTTTCCGGTTGGTGTCAACGCCCTCTCTGTCTCCCCCTTGAACATTGCACCATCCAAACCCCATGAGTTTCTGTCGTGGTAGATCTGAACACGGTACTGAACTACAACACCATCATCTATAGCACGTTACCTGATTGCACACCAGAGCTAGATTCAGTGACCACCACACAGTATATAAACAGAATCACAACATAGAAGGACTTCAAAGTATCCGTTCCACTTGCTACCTCTGGTTTTGACCCGCATATGTTTTGTCATTTTGTGATTCTTGCCTTTTCTCTGACTGTCTTAGAGAATAAAAAGAACAGAGATTAGCTCACTGATTAGCATCCATACTATGACATACTGTACTATCCAGTGGAAAATGCTGAAAGAATAGAAGCTGCTTGAACCAGGCAAGAGTTGTTGTGTTTTTTTTATGGTAACCGATGACTGATGTTCTGCTAAGACCCATATTGTTTAGAAAGACTTCTGTCTGTCTATACGCGGGACATATGCGATGTCTCACTAGGCATAATGTTACTACAGATGTAAGAAGAATCATGCACTTTGTCATTTCACTGTCACATGCCGGCTTTCCATGGCATGCTGGCCACAGTTTTTGAAATCCTTAGAGGATAACCATTTAAATGTTTATCCTGATTCCTCTCTCAGGAAATGTAGAATCATTTCATAGATGTGCTCATTAGCAGACGTATTGTACCCAGCCGGTTCAAACAGCTGACTGTTCCCATATTGGCTTTGGGAGACGCCGAAGAGCGAGCGTGCCAGCCTGAGCCGGAGGTTGTAGCTGCGTGCCAGGCGGGATACCCCACGGAGCCGCTCCCAGATAGGGGCCGATAAGTGTCATTAAAGCCGACCGACCCATTATAACCCCCACAACCAGCATGGAAATATTCCGTAACGTAATTACATTGAGTTTATTAAGTACCATGACATGATTTAGAAAGAAAACCTGAGAGCAGAGTGGCATATGCAGCATGGGAGAAGGGAAAAGAGGCTGCTTGATTGCCCTGAGAGTGTCGAAACGACGAGTTATAGGCCGAGGCATTGATATTAACAACATCAGTCTCCGAGTGTGTGCCTCTAAGCTCGTGTTATTTGCTTAATATGTTCTGCTCGAAATCTGCATTGTCTGGGGCCATTCAAGTGCGCAGAAAAGAGAGATCAATATAATAGGTTTGGCGTCGAGCCAAAACGATCCTGACAATGCGAGAGCCGGGCTTTCGGAATCAGCCGCGCATATCCATGCATTTTTTTGGGGGGTGAAGCAGAATGGGGGTGCGGGTGAGGGTGGGAAGGATGGAAGGAAAGAGGGAGAGGGATGAAAATAATTTGGTACGCAATGCCAGAATGCAGGAGGCACAATGCCCAGGTCTGATGGGATGGGTGCCACATGAGCTGGCAAATTGGCTCAGACGATCAGACGCGCAGCTCCATTCAGGAGGCGAGATGAAAGTGAGCCAGGCTCGGTGATTTCCCTGAACTGATGAGCTCGCAGGGATAAAGCACAGCCGACGAACACCTCAGAAAAAACTTTCCACCCAGTACAATCTGATGTCACCTTTGCAGAATGCCATGTTAGCTTTTGTAGACATCCCAGCAATTCGAAATCAATCAAGTTCTTCCAAATTCTACTCATTTGTAGAAGCGTATGATGTGATTTATCTAATTTATTGTTTTTTTAAGACATAATTGGGATATTTTGAAAGAGTTCATAATTGACTTGTCACGAAATAAATAGGTTGCCTGTTTTTTTTTTTTTTTTTTATTAAAAAACAGAAATATAAATTGGAGCTTGAGTCTAAACGTAGTTCTTAATTAAAAAAAAAGTAAATACTAGTTGTAGTATTAGCGACCTTTATCTAATTAGGATAAAATCCATTGAGAAAAAATAGCTTTTGAAAGAGTGACCTGGCCAAGATGGCATTAAACGACAACAACAAATAACACATCAAAAAATGAACAAAAAAACTTACAGAAGATTACAGAGATTACAGAACAGCAAATACTCTATTATATATATAATACAGCTATAACTGGCTATAGGTGTTGTTAATATAATGCAAAGATGATGATGATGATATAAAAAATATCAGATTTGGAAAGGAAGACAAAAAAAAATCAGTATGATGGAAAATATTTGGTCCTTTATTCACTGATAATTGATTTGAACGATTAAGAACAATCCCAAACAAGTAATTATTCTTCACTGAAATCTCTAGATTACAGTTACTCATATTACTTCTGAAGATGAACTAGCATGAAAAAAAAAAGATTTTTATTTATCGATTAATTTGTTAATTTCAGCTAAATTATGCATCAAATCCCTTTTGTTAACCTTTGACCTTCCCAAAATTCTCACCCTACCCTGCTCTCTTCAAATTTCAACGTTGACTCCAGGGTTCAAGGCGGTGATTAATCGGTACAGCGGGAGATGGAAGGGGGTGGTGGTGGTGGTAGGTTCCAGGCCATTGGTGAGCTCTGGGTGAGTTTTCATTGGCTTGTTCAGGGGCCCTGTGGCCTCCTGGAGAGCACTGGCGAACACCATGGGAGGAGCAGATTAAAAATGACAATCACGGCATGTGTGTCGTTCCCCTCTGCAGGAAATGCAGGTGTCTTTGTTGAAATATGCTCACGCTACAAAAGGTTCTAATTATCTGCAGTTATTTTGTCAGTTGCTGGCGCAACGCGACTCCCCCGCTTAGCTCATCTTCTGTCCTGCCCGCTGAATTTTACTCACTCCTTCCGCACGTTTTGTTGTAATCGAAAACGATTCAAATGCACTGAGAAGCTTTACAGAATGTAGCGCAATCTCTCTATCTCTTTCTCTCTCTCACACACACAGTTGCACAGTTTTTCTCACAGTTGCTGTGTCTTTAGCCTGGAGATGGGTGGCACTCTTGGTTGTAATTTTATGTTCATGCTCATGCACAGATGAACAGGGAAACATAAAAACAATGATGCATGGATGCACCGTGCCATTTATTACACAAGACGCTTTTAACAGGAGCGGAAAGCTTTCTTTGCTTTGGATCGCTCGAGCAAACTGAATTTTATCACAGTCCTAAAATTTGTGAAGTCTTGAGTCCTTGTCCTACTTTATTTCCTGTCGGAAACAAATAAAAGATAAAAATATAAGAAAAAAGAAAAAAGAAAGAGAAAGAGAACGAGAGAGAGAGGGTTGGGGGTAGTTGAGGAAACTCTTCTCTTGTATTTAAGGTCGTTTCGGTTGAGTTATTCATCTCCTCAGGTGTAATGTTTGTATTCATTCAGCAGAGATTTTCATCTAGAAGGAAGAAAGTTATTCCCAGTCACTGAATTGTTTGGGTCACTAGAGTCTCACTTAGGGTCTGCTCACTCATCTGCTCATCTAAGACGCAAACCAAAAAGGCGACATCATTAAAGATGAGCTAGAGCTGGCATCACGCAGTACACTTAAGATGATCACATGTTTCTCAGAAACAGCCGTAACTGGATAAGTGCACTAACAAGAACTGTAATATTTTGCTTTATCTATACCTTAAACAGCTCCTCATGGTTTCCTGGGACACCGAACCGTTTTAGCATTTAGACATTAGAGATTTAGACATTAGACACTATTATCCAGTGTGATTCAGTTGAGTGTGCTGAATCTTTGTTTAAAATAATCCTATCCTCACACTTAGTCTTAATCAGTAGTTATAGTTTTGTTTATATGTTAAGTAAAGAGACTTGACTCCATGTTTAAAGACAGACAGGTGGAGTTGAGGCTTGACACACGTCTTCTCTGTGCCCTCAGGGACGGAGGTTGGGGTCGAGACTGAAGAAATGTTTCTACTGTTAGACGGAGACTGTAGTGAGACCGTAGTGATAAACTATTAAAAATATCATTCAATTTAACATACATTCAAATGACTAATTATATCCTGTGTTAACTTCTTCACCTCCTATTAGTATTTATTATTAACAATACTTAAATCAGGTAGGTATTTTAGTATCTCTGTCTGTCATTCTCTCTCTCTGTCTGTCTTTCTCTCTCTCTGTCTGTCTTTCTCTCTCTCTGTCTGTCTTTCTCTCTCTCTCTGTCTGTTTCTCTCTCTCTGTCTGTCTTTCTCTCTCTGTCTGTCTCTTGCTCGCTCGCTCTGTCTGTCTGTCTGTCTGTCTGTCTCTCTCTCTCTCGCTCGCACTGTCTGTCTGTCTGTCTGTCTGTCTGTCTCTCTCTCTCTCTCTCTCTCTCTCTCTGTCTGTCTGTCTCTCTCTCTGTCTGTCTGTCTCTCTCTCTCTGACTCTCACTCTTTGTCTGTCTGTCTCTCTGCCTGTCTCATTCTTTCTTTCTTTCTTTCTTTCTTTCTTTCTTTCTTTCTTTCTTTCTTTCTTTCTTTCTTTTTTGTTTCTGTCCATCTGTCTGTCTGTCTGTCTGTCTGTCTCTCTCTCTCTCTCTCTCTCTCTCTCTCTCTCTCCTTTCTGTTTCTTTTTCTGTCTCTTTCTTTCTTTCTTTCTTTCTTTCTTTCTTTCTCTCTCTCTCTCTCTCTCTCTCTCTCTCTCTCTCTCTCTCTCTCTCTCTCTCTCTCTCTCTCTCTCTCTCTCTCACCACTGTTGCTTTCTTACTCAATTTACACCTGTAGATGAGGACAAAACAAAACCGACATCCTTCTATCCTACACTTTAGCACTTTGTGTAAATGTACTGGCTCCCCATTCGTTTTTTCTGGGATTGTCTTGGTCACCTGAGTTGTTTTGATTTAGACACCAACTGAGATGAATGCAAATGAAATCAGTTATATAGTGTGTGCACAAACAGGTTATTAGAGTTATCTATATCTCATACAGACAGAGAGATGTATACATCTGAAACTGTAAGCAGTTATTTATATACACCAACAGACACCTTACACTAAATGTCTTGTTGTTATAAATTACGTCTGTTTGTTGCTTCATTTTGTCCTAACAGTATGCCAACTGTAGCTTTCAAGTGAAGAAAAGCGCTCACAAAAAAACAAACAAAAAAAAAACAAAACTTGAATATATATCAGTATCAAGGCACATTTAAATGACTGTTATTTTCTCTGCTTACACACACAGTGCTGCTGTAATCATTTACATCTATGCGTTTGTCAGAAGCGCACACTCCACAAAGTGAAGCACGATTCAAACCAAGTTCAGCGCTGATAAAGGAACGCTACAGTAAAACAAAAACACACACCAAAAACATACACAATTTTCCACCCTGACCTGAGTGTAATAATCCTGCTGAGATGTTACTAATGCAGCAATGTAGCTAGCACATTATATTCACACCTAAAACCCTTAAAATATCTATATCACTTTAATGAAGAGTATCTACTAAAATAAACAAACAAAAAACAAAAATACAGTGAAAGAGCTCACATTTACATCTATCTATCTATCTATCTATCTATCTATCTATCTATCTATCTATCTATCTATCTATCTATCTATCTATCTATCTATCTATCTATCTATCTATCTATCTATCTATCTATCTATCTATCTGCCTGCCTGCCTGCCTGCCTATCTGTCTGTTTTTCTGTCTTCCCATCTGTCTGTGTCTGTCTGTCTGCCTGTCTTTCCATCTGTCTGTCCGCCTGTCTTATCTTTTTATCTGTCTGTCTATCAGTCTGTCTGTCTGTCTTACTGTCTGCCTGTCTGTCTGTCTGTCTGTTTGTCTGTCTGTAACTCTTTGTCTTACTCACCCCTTTCCCCTTAAAAACCCTTTACTGTATGTTTGATTTGTTGCATCACAAACTAAAAATCTAAATCCCAACATTTTTCATAGCTGAAAGGAAAACTTGCACAAATGAAAATATAAATGATAGAGAAATAAATCTGGGGTTGTCACCTCAGTAATAAACACCACCAAAAGATAAAAACTCACTCAAACTGAAACAGGCAAATAAAACATTTTGCTATAATTCCTGTCTCAGACTTCTGGAGTTGGGTCCTGGATGCTGGAATGACATCAGAATCCAGTGGAAGTGATTCCAGGTTCAGAAGACGGCCGTCGTTACGTTCCATCGTTTAGCTCCACAGTGAAGTTTATTCATGGTTCTGTTGTAGATTACATGAAGTCATATTATATGAGTGTCCTAAACCATGCCAGCAAGTCAGAATAATGTTCCTAACCAACAAGATGTCACAGATATTTAACTGTAGCTCCAGAACATTTATATAAATATGAAACCAGCTCCATTAAGATGACAGACACTTTTCTTTTTCTAAAAACAGACCAGATTTTAAGTTGTCTGTCTAGTGCACTCGTTCTGTGTATGTGTATGTGTGTGTTACTCTACAGAAAAGATCCAGTCAGGTGTATCTGAGGTTCTGCATGTACTGATGAGTGTGTTTGTGTTTCAGAGGATGAGATGTGGCCCATTGGGGGCGCTGCAATACACACTTTAAGTGTCTCACACATTTCTTACCGTACTGCTGTTTCAGTTCTGATGAACCTCAAACACACCTGCACACACACACACACACACACACACACACACACACATGCATATGTTCATAAATTCATCTCCTTGTTTTTCTCAGGCAATATCAATTTTTAGTCCCTTGTCACGGTGAGCATTTAACTTTCTTTACATTTGCAAAATATACATTCAAATATGCATCCAGATGTGGTCTGGTTACTGAAAGTAGATATGATAAGATAATATGTCAGTAATAAGCGTGTTTACTGTATGAAGAGATATTCTGCAGCTTGTTTTTTTTTTAAGTTTAGTTTTTATGTATTTAATTTTTAATTTAACATTTTTTGTTATTGTTTTTTTCATTATTTATTTATTTATTTATTTACGTTACTAATAAATTTTACTTTTGAATTTTTTTTTTACTTTACTAATAATTTATTTTAAACAACCAATCATTATTACATCTGGTCTTCACTTCAAAGTAGTCTATTACATTTGACTCTGTTAACATTGTTTAATGATCAGTTTTGTTATAATAATAATAATAATAATAATAATAATAATAATAATAATAATAATAATAATAATAATAATAATAATAAAATGAAGTTTAAACTTTAATATGACATCACAGGTTTGACAAAAATGTATTTAATGAAATACTAACACATACAAGACAAAGTAAGAAAGAAAAAGAAAAACCTAAAATCTCAGTATATTGAAAATGTCAGTATTTAATTTGACACCTTAATATTATCAATAAAAAAAGTGATCATAAAGGCCCCATAGAATGAGGATCGATCAGAATAATTAAATAAAGAGATTAATTCACATCCTTAAAATCATTAATACACCATCTTTTACATGCTGCTTCACTCAATCAAGAAATCTGAAAGTTAAGACAGTGAGGAATGAACCTGGAGTTTAAAAGGTGAAGAAAAAAGGCAGGTGAACTTTTAAAATCACTTTTAAAATGAAAAACTATTAAAAACATAAGAAACTAATGACAGAAACGAGAAAGAAAATCAAAACAAATTTTGACTCACAAAGGATTTGTAAGCTCAGCAAATGGCAGCCTTAAACATTAGCGTTGTGAGGACATGAAGCCAAGGCGTTTAGATGCTCAGGCCAAGACGAGGGTGATAACGGCGCGGGGCTGTTAGCTGTTAGCTGTTTACCACACAGCAGTGTGAGGAGTCGCCGAGCTCCTGCCTTATTTCACATCAGCACGACAACGTG